>NC_059304.1:24491174-24493674 GCF_017591435.1 Portunus trituberculatus
GCTAATTTTGGAAAACTCAGAAAAATTCTGTCTGAAAGCGATTGGAGCCAATTATCGAGTGCAAATTGTATAAATGAAGCGTGGAAAATATTTACATTTAAACTAGACCGAGCTGTAAAATCCTCTATTCCACTACGAAATAGGCGCTCAATCGCCAGCTATAAACCTAAATGGTGGAATTCAGAAATAAAAAACTGTCTCTCTGCTAAAAAACGCGCCTACCACAAATACAAAACAACACACAATGAAAGAGACAAGACTGAGCATGACCAATTGCGACGCAATGCTAAAAACTTATAAGGAAAGTAAGAAAATTATGAGCTCCATATCGCCAATCGTAGCAAGACAAATCCTAAAGAGTTTTTCAGTTATATCAGAACTAAAAAAGCAATAGCTTCATCAATAGGGCCGCTAGCTCTAGACAATGGCGAACACACGGACGACGAAATTGAAATGGCTATTAAATTAAACAATTACTTTGCGTCAGTCTTCACTGAAGAAAATTATTCAGAAAATCAGCCAACTGCACCAAATCACAGCAATAATGTCTGTTTAAATACGTGCGATATCCAAGAAAATGTAATTTTGAGCGCAATAAATAAAGTTAAAACAAATAAAACTCCTGGTCCCGATAAAATTTCTCCACGAATACTAAAAGAGGCAAAGAAAGAACTTGTTAAACCATTGTCTATCCTCTTTAATAAATCACTTAGCACTCGTAAAGTTCCTGATGACTGGAAACTCGCTAACGTAACTCCAATCTTTAAAAAAGGTGACAAGTCTCAAACTAGAAATTATCGACCAATTAGCCTCACTTCAGTGGTAGGTAAATTAATGGAGACAGTTTTGAGGGATAAAGTTGTTGCATTCTTAGAAAGTAACAACATAATAAACGAATCACAACATGGATTTAGAAACAAGCGGTCATGTTTAACAAATTTACTTGACTTTTTCCATGATATATATAATTTGTACGACAACACCAGAGCGGTTGATATCATATATCTTGACTTCCAAAAGGCTTTTGACAAAGTGCCACATAAACGTCTTATCAACAAAGTAAAAGCGCATGGTATAACTGGTGACATTGCAGCGTGGATCGAGGATTGGTTGTCTGATCGTAAACAGCGAGTTGTGATCAATGGTAAATCTTCAGAATGGATTAACGTAAGCAGTGGCGTTCCTCAAGGATCAGTTCTGGGACCTATTCTTTTTATTATATATATTAACGACATTGATGAAAGAATAAATTGTAAGCTCTCAAAATTCGCAGATGACACAAAATTGCAAACAGAGTAGACTCAGAAAGCCAAAGACAACTTTTGCAAAAGATTTATATATATATATAAAAAAAAAAAATATATATATATATAATAATATATATATATATATAAAAAAAATGGCAAATATAAATATATAAATATATATATCAAATGCCGAAGTGTCAAAATGCAAATGAAATTATAGATAAATGCCACGTATTACACATAGGAAATCAAAATCCTCAGGCGACATACAAGATGAATAATATCCCAATGACGAGTGTGGACAAAGAAAAAGATCTTGGTGTCATTGTTTCAGCAGACCTCAAGCCTACCAAACACTGTACTGAAGTCGTCAAAACTGCAAATGAATTAGTTGGTTTCATTGGACGATCTTTCACTTTCAAGCCCGAGAAAATAATATTAACATTATATAACTCAATCGTCCGTCCACATCTCGAATACAATGTTCAGTTTTGGTCACCGTATTACAAAAAAAGATATCGAAAAATTAGAAAAAATACAACGCAGATTAACAAAAATTATCCCAAGGCTGCGGAACAAATCCTACGAGGAACGCCTAAAGGAATTAATTAATTTTTCTTTTATCTCCCGGGCCTCTGATCGTGGTTTAAATTGCCCGTTAGTTTGAATTACTCTCACTCCCCATACATGACACAGATAGCCCGGAGTGAATGGTCACTACTTTTACTCTCGATCTGTGAAGGGCTGTGGATAGTCAAGAGCCCTGACAGTAGGTGACCATCATCGGGATTTAAGGTACCAGGGGTCACCGCGGCAGGGGGTAACCATAGTGTGCGGCGCCCTTTAAAGGGAAGTGCACTTTTACAGTGGTTGTACGAAGCTGGGGCCTGATTGACTGCTGCCTCTCTTGAAAGCGCCAGGCAAGGCTGCCGCACCACCTTTTTGACTCCACACTGTGTTTACATACATACTACACTACACTGCGTACACGCACAAATAGCCCAGAGTGAACGGTCACCACAACTACTCTCGACCTGTGACTGGCTGTGTTTGGAGAGGACCTTGTCAACCATTGATCATCATCGGGAACTAAGTACCAGGGATCAATGTTGCAAGGGGTTATCAGCGTACGGCGTCCATACAGGGAAAGTATGCTATCTCAGTGGATTGAACGGAGCTGGGGCCTGATTGACTGCTGCCTCCCTAGAAAGCGCCAGGCAAGGCTGCCGCACCACCCATTCGACATACACACT
>NC_059304.1:24501174-24508674 GCF_017591435.1 Portunus trituberculatus
TGCATGAGTGAGTGGAGGAGGGTGGGCTGTCTTCGTGTGATCATTACATGCAGGTAACACACAAACAAACAAAGACAAAAGGACAATTACCATTCAGCGTAAATACAGTGATTGATTTATGGTCCACTTTTCCTCCATGCTGTCAGGCGCCACTCTCACTTTGTCCCACCAGATCACATTATAATTATTTTTGTCAAACGGGTCGGAAATATTAAAACGATTTGCTAATGTTCTCTCTCGCTCTCTCTCTCTCTCTCTCTCTCTCTCTCTCTCTCTCTCTCTCTCTCTCTCATTGGCACAAAAAGATAAACTTCCCCTTACTTTAAACTATCACTTCCCCCTCTCCTCCCTCCCCTCCCTCCCTTCATCCATCCATACCCCTTCCTTCTCCCTCCTTCCCTTCCTCCTTTCCTTCCTCCCTCCCTCCCACCATTTCAGCGACACTCCTTCTTCCTCCTTCTCTCCATATGAGTTTCCTCCCTCTCCTCACACTTAAGCAACAGTAGCCTCTTAACATGTCTAGAAAGCCTGTCTCCTCTTCCTCTTCCTCTTCCTCTTCCTCTTCCTCTTCCTCTCCCCTCACCTCTCTCCTCTCCTCTCGCCACTCACTCCTCTTGTCAGCCATCTATACGACCCTTCTCTACACTCCCTCTCACATTGTCTCCTCTCTCACACTCTCTCTCCTTCTCTCACCCTCTCTCTCTCTCGCTCCTCTACCTTCCATTTCCTCGTCCAGCCTGCCATTCATGTTGCTGACAAAGGATATTATGGTTATGCTCGTGCTGCTGCTGCTGTTACTGTTACTGCTAGTAGTGGTGGTGGCGGTGGTATTGGTGGTGGTGATACTACTACTACTACTACTACTACTACTACTACTACTACTACTACAACTACTACTACTGCAATAATTATGAACGTCTCGCCTCTCGTTGACCGCCACAGGAATTAGAATACACGATACAAAATACAAACAAGAACAGAATTACAAACAAGCTCACGGGCGACATACTCAAACAGGAGATACAAAATGACTAGTGTTCAGAATACAGCCTCTAATGGCGTACTCTTGTCAAATTTTTATGGTGTTAAAAATTTATGTCAAGAACTCTCATCGCTTGACAGAATTATGTAAAGCAACTAAATTCTTTACATTTTTTTTTTTGTAAGGAAGGAAAGGGAACGAAATTGCGTAAGAATAGAAACTTTTTTTTTTTCACTTTCCTTCTTTTTTCCTCCCTGAGTGTGACCATAAATCCATTAGGGACGCCTGCACCTCCAGACAACATTGCAATCTTAACTTACCGGGTTGGATTTGGGCCAAGCTAATGCTCATCACTCATTCATCGTATACAACCACGGTGGCATTTCAACAGACGTGAACTTATCTGTCTACGGAGATTGCTCTTCCATCACATTATATTCATCTCACGAGAGCAGAAAGAATTAACCATTGCTGTTTGTTGAGATATCGATATACGTAACTTGATCGTGTGTGGCTAAGTTGGTTTTTATTCTTTTTCTCTTGTATGGGAACAACAAGACATAAACACGCCAATTGCTGTGTTACTGAATTACTAAACAGGTGCTCAATAGTTGTGCTGAAGTGAAAAATAGAGAACAAGAAGAAATGTTTTGAATATTTTCTCTT
The DNA here is from genome assembly GCF_017591435.1 of Portunus trituberculatus. NCBI lineage: Eukaryota > Metazoa > Arthropoda > Malacostraca > Decapoda > Portunidae > Portunus > Portunus trituberculatus. The sequence continues at coordinate 24,502,823 of NC_059304.1, forward strand.
TAAAATTTCGGTTATTGTACATCAAAGAACTGTAAATTCATTCTCTCTCTCTCTCTCTCTCTCTCTCTCTCTCTCTCTCTCTCTCTCTCTCTCTCCAGACACGTAAAAAGAGGCAGTTGGAAATAGATTAGTGAGGAACAAAATCCTTTCTTTGTTCTGTTGTTATTAGATTAATTTCACAAATCTGTTAGAATAAAAAAATATATCTAGGGATGAATTTAGTCGCTTATTTGAACTGAATGATTGATGAGAGAAATTATTTGACATATTTCATCATTAGTGAACAGATGGTGAGATTACAACGAAGCAAGATTAGAGGGAAAGTACGAGATAAATACATAAATAGAACGATGCACAGAATACTAGATCAGTGAGTAGCATACTAGAGTAGTGGCTAAAATACTGGATTAATACGCAAAATACTCGATAAAAAAGAAAAACTAAAGATGAAAATGCCAGTCTATTCACAATCTACAAGCCACACAACTGTTCGCGAGGAGCAATTGTGTTTCGGGCGGACAAGGGAAGAAAAATATATATAAAAAAAAAAAAATCTCTTTCGCGAAGTCAGATGTGAAGGGGAAAGTGTGGCACGAATTCCTGAGTGGTGGAGGTGGTGGTGATGGTGGTGCTGGTGGTGGTACAGGTGTGAGGGAATAGAAAAAAAAGATAAAAAGAAAAAATGTAAGTTCAGGTGAGATAACGACAACAAACTTCATTCGGTTCCTGGAGAAAAGTTTGGCGGTAAGAATGTGAAGTCAATAAACTGTGCCAGAGAGAGAGAGAGAGAGAGAGAGAGAGAGAGAGAGAGAGAGAGAGAGAGAGAGAGAGAGAGAGAGAGAGAGAATGTAAGACAAGTAATAACTTTTACTTTATCGCTATCACAACCGAAAAATAAACCGAACAAGAGAGAGAGAGAGAGAGAGAGAGAGAGAGAGAGAGAGAGAGAGAGAGAGAGTCAGTGAAGGCCAAACCAAGCGGTGATAAGGCAGCCATTCTTTACCGGTGCTGGGCGTCACCCCACAAGGCGCCACAACACACCAAGTTGAACGTTTAAAATACAACAATCAAACTTTGGGAGGCGAACGTTTTTATGGGGAAGCGGAAATAAAGTGTGACCTTCACCACCATCACCACCACCACCACCACCACCACCACCACCACTAGCTATTATTCTCAAAACTAACATTATCTCCATCACCAATCTCACTATTATCAAGACCACCATTACTACCACCCCCCGCCACCACCAACACCACTGCCTCAGCCACTCCGCCTTACTATCTTCACCACTATTAATCTCTCCCACCATTACTGCTTCACCCGCACCACTATCACCTTCACCATCATTACCGCTATCTCCACTGTCACTACTACTACTACTACTATTACTACTACCACTACTACTACTACTACTACTACTACTACTTCTACTACATGTACAACTACTACTACTACATGTACCACTACTACTACTACTACTACTACTACTACTACTATTACTACTAATACTACTAATACTACTACTACTGCTACCACATGCAACCACTAACACATCCACCACTGCAACAACAACAACAACCACTACCACCACCACCACCTACCACCACCACCACTAATCACCACACTACTACCACCACCACCACCACCACCACCACCACCACCACCACTACCACTACCACATCCACCATTACCACCAGAACAACAACAACACCACCACCACCACCACCACTACCACCACTGAATCCTAACAACAACATATAACAACCAACCATCCAATAATAATAATAATAATAATAATAATAATAATAATAATAACCTGTCATCACCACCACCACCACCACTGCCACCACCACTACACACACATACACATATACCACCACGTATACTGCCACCATTACATCCACTACCACCACCACCACCACTACCACTACTACACTACTACTATTACTACTACCACTACCACTCTACCACATGCACCACCATACCACCACTACCACAACAACAACAACCACTACTACCACTGCTACCACTGCACCACCACCACTACCATATCTACTGCTACAACAACAACAACAACAACAACCACTACCTGCTGCCACTGCTGCTACTACACTGCTACTGCTACTGCTACTACTACTACTACTACTACTACTACTACTACTACTACTATTTCTACTAAATGTGCTACTACTACTACATCTACTATTACTACTACAACAACAACAACTACTACTACTACTACTGCAATTCTAAACAACAATATGTAACACCACCATCACCTAAGACAACAACAACAACAACTCTAAGACTCCCACTATCTCACACACACACACACACACACACACACACACACACACACACACACACACACACACACACCAAAGCAACAAAGGAGAACAAAGACAAAGCAGCGTTACCTTCAATCTTATACACAACGTGGCGGCGGCAGCAAGCTTCCAGTCGGGCGGAGATTTTAACACAGTTCCCGATTTGTGGTAATTGGTCATTAATTGAGTGGAGGGAGGGAAGACTCATTAAATAGCATCATTAATGTACCTGTCATCACTCGGCGCCATTAGCAAAGAGGAGGAGGAGGAAGAGGAAGAGGAGGAGGAGGAGGAGAAACATGGTAATTGTAAAGATAGGACAGGGAAATGAGGGTATAAAGAAATTAAACGTAATATTACTGGATACAAGAGACGGAAGAGGAGAAGGAGGAGGAAGAGAAGGAGGAGGAGGAGGAGGAGGAAGAAGAGGAGGAGAAGGAGGATAAATTCTTAAGTTAGGGAAGTGACGGGGGAGTAAACAAAAATATTCACTTGAGATATTTGCATAAAAGCTATATAAATCACTACGGAGGAGAAGCAGATAAGAACTAATGAGTGAAAAGAGAAAAGAGAGGAGAAAACTGGAGGTAACTAAAGGGGGAGAGAGAGATAGAGAAAGGAAAAAAAAAGGAGAAAAATAGAACACTCATAAGATTATACAGATTTTTTGATAGGTGGATGACAAAGTGACTTAAGCAGCACGTGTAGACCCAATGGCTTTTTACAGCTTCCCTTATTTCATCATGATCTTTCGTTATTTTGACTATATGAAGTGAGAGAATACAACCATATAACTCTCCCACCCACACCCTGCTTTGCGCCTTATCTCTCTCAACTTATCCTATCACTCCCACCCTCTCGCCCATCCCTCGCCCTCTCGCTCCCAATGTCTGCTCCTGCGCCGCCTCTGGCTGTCTCTACAAAGAATCGACGATTACAGCCATTGGAAACGTATAAGGTGGAGGCAGACGCGAAGTTCAATAGTGCCGCGGGTGACGTATGCTAACGGCGCGCCTTCCTTCCTTTCCGCCTGCCCTCATTCCTTGCAGTCCATGAAGGAGGAGAAGGGAAGAGAGAAGGAAGAGGAGGAGGAGGACTACGCTGCGAATATCTTGCCATCGGGACACACACACACACACACACACACACACACACACATACACTCAAACAAACATACAAAATTTCTTCTCCTCCTCCTCCTCCTCCTCCTCCTCTTCTTTTTTGCCTTTCAAACTTCCAAGTCTCTTTTCCTCCCTTCCCTTAACCAAACAACACACACACACACACACACACACACACACACACACACACACACACACACACACACAGACACATAGCCAAACTCCCTCTTTCCGTGAATTGCGTTAAGCCAGCGGAGGTGCATGGGCCGCCTCACACCTGCAGCTAAGGGAACACAATTACCTGTCCCAAAAATCACCGTCGCCGTGGACTGTTAACAACAAACTTCCAGCGAGGTGCACGCCTGACTGATGTCGCCAATTAGTTAACTGGTAAGCCTTGGCAGAGCGCGCGTGGCGGATGGAGGGAGAGTGTTTGTTACTTGCGCTGTGCTACCCAGACTTTGTTAACTCGACTTTCACGTGTAATTGGCTGCTGCTCTTTGCTAATGATTGTGAGGAGTGGCTGTCATTTCCTTAACCTACAGGCCAGTATTCTGAAAGGCTTTGCTCTCACTATCACTGCTTTCCAAAGGCTCCAGTTGAAGGTACTCGTGTTTCAAGAGTATTTTCATGGTTCTGGTGGCATATTAGCAAGATTTCTAGTTTATTAAAAGGAAAAACTGTCTTAAAAGCCCGGCGATTTGTCTCTATAGCCTTGGAAACTTGTAGTGAAAGGGGAAGGTGTTTCTGAATACGGGAATTATTTACTCCTTGGAACTGACAGGCAACTGGAGGAATGGAGAGATGAACAAACAGACAAACGGAAAGACAGACCAACACAGGCATAGACAGATAGATCGATGCATTGATGATTAGACAGAAATACAGAAAAATAGATAGATAAACACATTGACAAACAGACCGACAGATCAGCAAATACATAAATATCTTTCATAAACGTAAGCTTCCGTAATACGTAATATAAGAGCGACTTTGTAATATGAAGAGTTAAGAGCTTGAGTCATAGAGAGAGAGAGAGAGAGAGAGAGAGAGAGAGAGAGAGAGAGAGAGAGAGAGAGAGAGAGGAAGTAACATTCATTCCTCTCCTTACAAGTGTCCTCAGGAGTGGTAGGGAACACTTGAAAGAATGGAAAGACAATGATCTTGAGTTTACTATAAGAGGAGGAGGAGGAGGAGGAGGAGGAGGACAACGGAGAAAAGGAAAGAAGTTACTGTATGTACATATCCCTGCAAGCGTGTGTGTGTGTGTGTGTGAGAGAGAGAGAGAGAGAGAGAGAGAGAGAGAGAGAGAGAGAGAGAGAGAGAGAGAGAGAGAGAGAGAGAGAGAGAGAGAGTGTTACGTAAATATGTACTTAAGAGTCAATACGAGACAGACCAGCAGGGGGCCATAGCAGGAGGAGGAGGAGGAGGAGGAGGAGGAGGAAAAGTAGCGAAGGACAGAGTTAATGATATATAAAAAAAAGAGAGAGAGAGAGAGATGAAATTGGAAGATAAGCAAGAGAGAGGGGTGATAACAGGCGAAGCGACAGTGGACAGATTGATAGGAAGCTCTAGAGTCCCCGCAGAATCGTGAAGAAGCTAAAAGGATACGGATACGGATACGGATGGGCTATGATGTCTTGAGCACTCCTTCCGCCTTTCCTCTTCCTTGTGGTGGCTTCCTGCGAGTGTAGACATGAGGCTGTTATTGTCTCAGGGGATAAAGGGCGCGCGACGGTGAGAGAGTAAGGTCCGTATTCAGAAACACTGTGCTCTTTCACCACGGCTATTTCCAAGGCCACAGAGACGGCTAGCGGGGTTTTCAGGAATGTTTCTGCAGTGTATAATGTAGAAATCTTGTCAATCTGCGTCTAGAACCTTAAAAACACCTTTAAAAACTCGTGTCAATTGAGATAAAGTCTTGAAAAAGTGGAGGTGAAGCACAGAAGTGTTTGAGAATACGAGCGTTAAGCCAACATTCTGAAAGGTTTTGCTCTTTTACCATCGCTGCTTTTCAAAGGCTCTAATTCAAGATATTTGTGCTTTTTAGAGTATCTTTATGGTTCTGGTGATAGACTGGCAAGACTTCTACTTTTTCAAAAGGAGAAACTTCCTTGAAAACCCTGCTACTTGTCTGTGTGGCCTTGGACATTTTTTTGTGAGAAGGGAAGGCGTTTCCGAATAGAGGCGTGAGAGGGGCACGTGAGGGACCGTCCACACACGGTAAGGTACAGAAAGACACGTTTGAGTAGCTGCGGTGGTGGTGGTGGTGGTGGTGGTGGTGGTGGTGGTGGTGGAGGTAAGAATGTTACTTGAGATTGGCTGAAGTGGATTTTGTAATTACTGAGAGAAAAAAAATACATGTCACGTGAATGTACTAATCTAATCTACTCTCTCTCTC
>NC_059304.1:24513674-24533674 GCF_017591435.1 Portunus trituberculatus
TGTTTGTCTCTGAGAGAGAGAGAGAGAGAGAGAGAGAGAGAGAGAGAGAGAGAGAGAGAGAGAGAGAGAGGGGAGGGTGTTACAACTGTAATTGAGCATATGGGATTAGGAAACGAATGCACAGATGGTAAGAGAAAGAAGGAAGGAAGGAAGGAAGAAGGAAGGGAGAAAACAGAAAGAATGGATGGAAAAAAATACAGAAAAGAAAAGATTAAAGAAATTTTTAAAAAGAAGGAAGGAAGAAAGGAAGAAAGAGAAAATAACAACTAACAACAACCAAAGAAACAAATAGACAATGGAACAAAGAAAGGAAAATAGAGAAAATAAAAGAAAATGTCGGAAAGAATAAAGAAAGGCAAGAAGGAAATGGAGCGAAATGCAAATTAGGAAAACGAAGAAAAAAATTTTGACCAGATGATAAAATGAGATTGTGCGAAAGATGACATGGAGATTAATACTGGCAATTGGTATGCAGAAAAGGAGAGAGAGAGAGAGAGAGAGAGAGAGAGAGAGAGAGAGAGAGAGAGAGAGAGAGAGAGAGAGAGAGAGAGAGAGAGAGAGAGAGAGAGAGAGAGAGAGAGAGAGAGAGAGAGAGAGAGAGAAATATAGGAAGAAGTAAGACCAAAAAATAAAATATGGCGAAGAAGAAGAAGAAGAAGAAGAAGAAGAAGAAGAAGAAGAAGAAGAAGAAGGAGAAGGAGAAGGAGAAGGAGAAGGAGAAGGAGAAGGAGAAGAAGAAGAAGAAGAAGAAAAGAAAAAGAAAAAGAAGAAATGATAATGATGATGGAAAAGAGATGAAGGAAAGACCACAGACAGACAGACAGACAAACATACAGATAGACAGGCGGACAGACAGACAGACTCTTGGTCCCTGCAGCCTCTGAATATAGGAAGAGGATTTCTATGAATGTTGGATGAGGGAAATACTCTCTCTCTCTCTCTCTCTCTCTCTCTCTCTCTCTCTCTCTCTCTCTCTCTCTCTCTCTCTCTCTCCATCCCTATATCACACTCCGCTAACCATATTCCTAAACTTCCTCCTTCTATCTTTCTCCTTCTTTCCTTCCTTCCTCCCTTCCTTCATCACATCCTTTTCTCTCTTCTCTGTATATTTTTCTTTCTTCCTTCCTTCTCTCTTCTCTCTCTTTCTTCCCTCCTTCTCGTTCATTTCTTTCATCTTTCCTTCTCTCTCTCTCTCTCTCTCTCTCTCTCTCTCTCTCTCTCTCTCTCTCTTTTATTTCCTTCTTTCTCTATCTTCCTTTACTTCCTTCCATCCTTTCTCTCTTCCTTCCCTCCCTCTTCTTTCGTCCTTGCAAGTTGAGGGATGAACGCATATGAAGGAGAGTAGAGAGAGAGAGAGAGAGAGAGAGAGAGAGAGAGAGAGAGAGAGAGAGAGAGAGAGAGAGAGAGAGAGAGAATGTGAGATACAAGGAATATATATAACAACAATAATAGAGAAGAAAGGGAGGCAGGAAAGAAGGTAGGAAGGAAGGAAGGAAGGAAGGAAGGAAGGAAGGAAGGAAGTAGGGATGAGAGGGAACTGATAATAATAATCGAGAAGAAAAAAAGATAGAGAGGAAGAGTCAAGGTTAAGAAAAGGAAAAAAAAGGTGAAAAAACAAAGGAAGAAAAGAAAAAAGGAAAGAGGTGGAAAACAAATAAGAAAACAAGAGAAAATGATGAGATTGGCAGACAGAGCAGAGGTAAAGAATGGGAGAGGAAGAGGAAAGGAAGAATAGGAAGAAAGGAAGACCAAAAGCGAGATGACAAAGGAGGAGGAGGAGGAGGAGGAGGAGGAGGAGAAGGAGAAGCATAACAAAAAAAAATGAAAGACACAGAACACAACGAGAGGTAAACATGAACGGAAAAATGAAAAGTGTAACGGAAAAGAGGAAAAGGAAATATGTGATCAAACGTCAAGAAATTAAAGGGAACAATCAAACGTGACAAATGAGAGAAAACAAAAAAAAAAAAAAAATGGAAAAGAAACCAGATGATGAAACCAACGAAACAAGAAGAAAGAAAAGAAAAGTGTTATAATGAAAGCAAATACAGGAAGAGTAACAACAAGCTAATGAAAGAGGAATTGTGAAGAAACACATCTAAAGAACAATGAAAACATATACAGTGAAAATAAAGATGAAGGAGGAGGAGGAGGAGGAGGAGGAGGAGGAGGAGGAGGAGGAGGAGGAGGAGGAGGAGAAGGAGGAGGAGGAGGAATAGGAGGAGGAAACCAAAAAAAAAGTCAATCTTAAGAGAAACTGAAGTTCTGAGTAAAATTTAACTATCTAAGTCACGATTATTGTTTATTCTTTCTGTTTCCACCTAAACGTTATGTAGATAAAGAAATGGATAGATAGACAGGTAGATAGATAGTTAGACAGATGGACAGATAGATGGACAGATATATAGGTAGATGGATAGATAGATAAACAAATAGATAGGTAATTCATTTTCCATACATACGCACACACACACACACAGAGAGAGAGAGAGAGAGAGAGAGAGAGAGAATGAGTGCATGTGGGTGTGTGTGTGTGTAATTCACCTCGGTTACCTACTGGTCACCCAGCCAGTCTTCCCCATTACGGAGCGAGCTCAGAGCTCATAGACCGATCTTCGGGTAGGACTGAGACCACAATACACTCCACACACCGGGAAAGCGAGTCCACAACCCCTCGAGTTACATCCCGTACCTACTTGCTGTTAGGTGAACAGGGACTAGTTACACATTAAGAGGCTCGCTTATTTGCCTCGCCGCTTCCCGGGCCCTCTCGATTGTGAGTCGAGCGTGCTAACCACTACACTACGCTGTGTGTGTGTGTGTGTGCCTCGATATTGAGATATTGAAGGTGAATGACCCTGCCTATCTTGACCTCTCGTAACTACCGGTGACTGTTGATCTGCCTTGACGATGACTGGAAACTTCCAGGGAAAACATTCATTGCGTCTCTTCATGTAGTTCAATAATACTATGTCACCCTTTAGCACGTCTTTCCATTTTATTCTGTCTACCTAACCTAACCTCTGTCCAACCTAACCTAACCTATCCTAACCAACACGTGCTATATAAAATTCGCTTTGTTTTCTTTTCTTTCTTCTTTTCTCATTTTATCGTGAGTGAAGCTTTCCAGATTTATTGCAAACGCGTGACAGATTCTCATTCCCTTGTAGTATTCTCTGACTAGCCAAGACACGGATGGAGAGGTAAACTAGAGATGTACATTACTGCTGTTTATTATTGTACACACAAGCGAGCGGAGATGAGTCGAGCGGTGCGTATGTCCCGGAGTTTAGGTGCTGACTGGCGAGTCCTCGGCTGAACATCCGGCCCGTGACCTCACACCATCCAGCTGGGGTCAGGTCACTGCACCTGGCCCGGCTGTTCTCAGGTAGTTCCACACCTGGAGCGGATTAGCGTGGTGGAAGTAGTAGTGGTGGTAGTAGTAGTAGTAGTAGTAGTAGTAGTAGTAGTAGTAGTAGTAGTAGTAGTAGCAGTAGTAGTGTGGTTCACTACAGTACCCCCCCTCCCCCAAAGAAGGGGGAAAAAAAAACGAGGCATAAGGGGAGTAGCAAGGAGCCTCTAAGAGGCCTGGAAAAAATTAGGGGGTTGGCTTAACCTGCCAAAGCGGGTGATGACGCCGGGAGAAGTGACAGGAGGAGGTGAGGACGCCGGCCCTGACGAGGAGGGGATCCCTGCGGTGGCGCCCCGCGGCGGCAGGCAGCACGGTGCCACCTCCCTGGGGTGAGGAAAACGCAAGAGCTCCGCCAAGGGAGGAAGGTGCTGCTGTGGGAGCAGGGGCGGCGCCGTTGGCGGAGCAGGAGACAGGTGAGCCGCCTTCACCCGGTCCCACGAAGCGACGTACGGACGGCCCTTAATCTCGAGGGTGACGTATTTCTCGCCCCTGTGCAGCACACGATATGGGCCCACATACGGCGGCTGAAGAGGCCCTGTGGTAGCGCCAGTCCTCAGGAAGACAGTTGCCGAGTCACGAAGATCCGCCGGGAAGTGAGTGGGGCGGGAGGGGGATGGACGAGATGGACGCCATAGCCTGCCGCAACACCGGAAGGAAGGCCAGAGCGTGTCCCGCGGGCGGCCCAGGTGCCGCGAATTGGCCAGGAAGCCTCACGTCCTCCCCGTAGACCAGCTCCACCGGCGTGTGATGCAAGTCCTCCTTCTCCGTGGCCCTCCAGGTCAGCAGGATGATCGGGAGGGCGTCAATCCAGCCACCAGGATGGGGGAGGGCGCGAATCGCCTCCTTGAGACGCCGGTGAAAGCGCTCCACCATCCCGTTGGCCTGGGGGTGATTGGCTGTGGTGCGTTGGCGCGACGTGCCGAGGAAGGCCATGAGCTCACCCCAGGCGTGAGACTCGAACTGCACCCCTGGTCGGTGATGATGGTGACCGGCGCCCCGAAGTTTGACACCCACCCCGAGAGGAAGTGGGCGGCCGTACACTCCGCCGTGCTGTCAGGCATCGGAATCGCGGTACCCCAGCGTGTGGTCCGGTCTACACAGGTGAGGAGGTACCGGTGGCCGCGGCAAGGTGGAAGGGGCCAACCAGATCTATGTGGACTGTGTGGAAGCGTTCCGTGGGTGTGGGGATGGTCTGCAGTGGCGTGCGGGTGTGGCGGTGAGTCTTGGCGGCCTGGCAAGGAAGGCAGGTACGGACCCACTCTTTAACTTCCTTCCTCATTCCTGGCCAGACCGCCCGCCTGCTGATGATGCGGTGCGTCCCCAAGATGCCAGGATGGTTGAGAGAGTGGTAGTGGCGGAAGATCTGCTGGCGGAACGGCCGCGGCACATATGGGCGTGCCTGCCCGCACGACACATCGCACCAGAGTTGCCGTGGAGAGTCGGGGAGCTGTTGCTGAACGAGCTGCAGTGATGTGGGCCCCTCAAGCAGTGCCTGTAGCTCCGGGTCGTCCTCTTGCGCTGCCGCCACCGCTTCGTAGTCCAAAGGTGGAGGACGAGACAGGGCGGCGACCGTGCGGGAGGGAGCGTCGCCACGGGAGAGAGCATCAGCCACTGTGTTTTCCTCCCCCCGAATGTGCCTGAGGTCCGTGGTGAACTCAGAGATGAAGGCGAGCTGCCTACACACTCGGGGTGAAGTTGTCGCCCGTCTGGGCCATGGCGTGAGTTAACGGCTTGTGGTCTGTGAGCACGTGGAACTCACGGCCCTCCAGGAAGTGGCGAAAGTGACGCACGGCCTCGTACACTGCCAAGAGCTCCCTGTCAAAGGCGCTGTAGGAGCGCTGAGCCGGTTCCAACCGCTTGCTAAAGAAGGCAACCGGCCTGAGCTCTCCGGCGACTTCCTGCTGTAGCACCGCGCCCACAGCTTCCGCCGACGCGTCCGTGGAGAGCACCGTTGGGGCGTGGGGGACTGGGTAGGCGAGGCGGGTCAGGGAGACGAGCCGGCGCTTGATGGCTTGAAAAGCGCGCTCTGCCTCTTGCCCCAGTCCAGGGGCTTAGGTGAGTTCTTCTTAACGCCCTTCAGGAGGTCGTTGAGGGGAGCCAGAAGAGCGGCGGCCTGGGGGATGAACCGGTGGTAGTAGTTAATCATCCCCAGGAATTCCCTGAGTTTCCTGACGGTCGTGGGCGCGGAAATCCTCAATGGCTGCCACCTTCTGGGGGAGGGGCTCCAGACCCTCCGCACTCACCTTGTGGCCCAGAAAGTCCACGGACGGGACGCCCAACACGCACTTCTGAGGGTGGAGTTTGAGGCCGTGGTCCTGAAGGCGACTAAGCACCTGCCGCAGGTGGACTGCATGCTGCTGAGGCGAGGAGGACGCGATGAGAATGTCATCGATGTAAACGACGACGAAGTCCAACCCTCTCAGGACCCTGTCCATGAACCGCTGGAAGGTCTGGGCGGCGTTGCGAAGACCGAAGTTCATAAAGGGGTATTCGAACAATCCGAAGGGCGTAATCACCGCGGTCTTCGGAACGTCGTCCTCTGCCACAGGAATCTGGTGGAACGCCGCAGGAGGTCGATCTTCGAGAAGATAGACTTGCCATGGAGCTTGGTGTGGAAGTCCAGCACGTGGGGATGGGGTATCTGTCGGGCGGGTCATGGCGTTAAGGGCCCTGTAATCCCCGCAAGCCCGCCATTCTCCATCCTGGGCCTTGGGCACCATGTGAAGTGGCGACGCCCAGTTGCTGTCAGACGGGCGCACAATGCCTTCCTCCAGCATGAGGTCAAACTCCTTGCGCGCAGCGTGAAGACGTTCCGGGGCAGCCGCCGGGCCGAGCGAAGCACGGGGACCAGTTGTCACGATGGAGTGCTGTACCCGTGTTGGACCCGAGGCGGGGCGGACTGTGGGGATGTAAGGAGGGAAACTCCTGGAGGAGGGCCTCGAACTGCGTCGCTTGGCGGAGGGTGGTGAGGGACGGCGTCGGCTGCGCGCAGGGCTCCGCGTGGATGATAGTGGCCGAGGGCTGGTGTAGGAGGCATCTGCGGCGTGGATCCACCAGGAGGTCGTGAGCAGCGAGAAAATCCATCCCCAGGATTGCCTGCTCCACGTCCGCCACCACAAATGCCCACGGGAAACGGCTGCCGGGCAGGAGGGCCACGCGACGCGTCTGGGTCCCATACGTCGCGATCGGGGTGCGGTTGGCGGCCAGGAGGTCGTACGCCGTACGGGGTTGGGCGCGGCGGTCAGTGACCGCTGCCGGAACCACACTCACCTCTGCCCCGGAATCCACCAGAAAACGGGCCCCGGAGCAAATGTCTCTCACCCAGAGAAGCGGGCGCTGGCTGGCGGGAAACCACTCTGGGTGCTGCGGCGGAGGTGACGGCGCAGGGGAGTCAGAAGAGCTGGGAGTGGGCTGACGGGGCCCCGGCGGCGGGACCGAGGCAAAGCCCTCCGCGGGCTGCGGAGGAGCGGGCGGCCAGTAGGGGTGCCTGGCGCCGACCGAAGGCTGCGAAGGGGCGCGCCCAGCTGAGACTCGCAGATGGGTGGGCGGCGCGGAAGCCCGGCCACCAGTAGGCTGCAGGCGTGATGGTGGAGGAGACGGGGCCCGGCCATCCCGGGACCGCTGCTTCGCCGGCGGGGACGACGTGTGGGCGACAGTTGGCCGTCCAGGGGACGCGGGCGCGTCGTGGCCGCCCATGGAACACTGCGGGGCCAGCGGCGGAGGCGGTGCAGGTTCCGTGGGGCCCGGGGCAGGCTGTACAGCTGGCGGAGACAAGGCGGACATAGGGCGGCGGGGCAACGGGTCGGGACAAAGACGAGGAAGAGAGGCGGGGCGGGCAATGGTGTTAGCGGCCCCGCCCGCCCGTTTCCTGGCGGGCCAAGCACATGGCGGTCGGCAGCTGCGTGCCTCCTCCCGAAACGCCTGTGATAGAAACAGACCCCAGCGTCCGTCTGGGTAGGAGAGCGGGCGAGCAGAGCTTCCAGGCGCCGCAGGGAGGCCTCCACCGAAGCAAGGCGGGTCTCAGTGGAGCTGGGCACTGCAGCCAGGGGTGGGTTACGGCGAGCCCCAGAGGTCACCGCCGCCTGTTGCTGGAGGACGTGGAGAGAGAGATTCCGCTGGTATGGTTGGCTGGACCGTTGGGGCCGCGGCATTGACGGCGCACAGGCAGGCCGGGGCGGGGGTCTGCTGGGGGGGCGACACCACGTGGGCCTCGTGCACTCTGTCCACGAGGGCCGAGAATTCCTCAAAGGAGAGGGCCTGTGGGGCAGCCGCCAGCTGGAGACGGACAGGCTGCGGCAGGAGAGAGGAGAGTTTGTGGCGCACCATCTCCTCCGACCACGGGAACCCTGCCGCCCTGTTCAGGGCGGACAACCTCGCCAGGAGTGCCGACGGGCGGCCGCCGTCGTACCGGGCTGAGTCAAGTGCGGCGAAACAGGCTTCGCGGGACCGCCCAAAGGCCCCCGTGATGGCCGACTTAAGGGCGCCATACCTGTCTGCCTCCGGCGGGTTGGAGAGGACACTGTACAGACGAGCGACCACTTCTGAGGGGAGTGCCCGGACAACCGCCTGGTATCGCTGGAGGTCAGGGAGGTCCGGGCCCGCCCACACAGCTTCGAGGTGCAGGAACCAGGCCTCGACATCATAGGTGAAGGGCGGCACACGCAATATGTCACTGAATGCACTGCACTGCTCCATCACGCGTTAAGGCTACACTCTCGGGGTCACCAAACGTAGTATTCTCTGACTAGCCAAAACACGGATGGAGAGGTAAACTAGAGATGGCCCTTGACCTCACACCATCCAGCTGGGGTCAGGTCACTGCACCTGGCCTGGCTGTTCTCAGGTAGTTCCACACCTGGGCCGGATTAGCGTGGTGGAAGTAGTAGTGGTAGTAGTAGTAGTAGTAGTAGAAGTAGTAATAGTAGTAGTAGTAGCAGTAGTAGTAGTAGCAGTAGCAGTGTGGTTCACTACACCCTTATCACGGTTGACGGGATGAAACGTGAAAGTTGAAAGAAGCAAGGAGTTACGACGAGCGCTGCGTTACTGCGGTGGTGATAATGACAACGCTGTTAGTGATGGTGATGGTGATGCAGATGGTGATGCAGTGACTGACGGCATTTATTCTCTCTACTTTAATGTTCAAATTACAGTCAACATCCCTCTAAGATTCGTTATCCCATCACCACCACAATAAAAGATCCACATTGCTCTATATGCATACATACATACATACATACATACATGCACCCACACATCGCAAACATATATTGGCAGACAGGTAAATACACACACACACACACACACACACACACACACACACACACACACACACACACACACACACACACACACACGGTAGCTCAGTGGTTAGAGCGCTGGCTTCACAAGCCAGAGGACCGGGGTTCGATTCCCCGGCCGGGTGGAGATATTTGGGTGTGTCTCCTTTCACGTGTAGCCCCTGTTCACCTAGCAGTGAGTAGATACGGGATGTAAATCGAGGAGTTGTGACCTTGTTGTCCCGGTGTGTGGTGTGTGCCTGGTCTCAGGCCTATCCGAAGATCGGAAATAATGAGCTCTGAGCTCGTTCCGTAGGGTAACGTCTGGCTGTCTCGTCAGAGACTGCAGCAGATCAAACAGTGAATTACACACACACACACACACACACACACACACACACACACACACACACACAATCAAGTCTCAGATACGTTCAATGCAGCAGCAGCGTAACACCACCGCTTCGGGATTATATTCAGACATGTGGGAAGGCGTTTGTATTTCCAATAAATGTATTCTCAATGTATTCCACCTCCCTCCCACCTGCCACAAAGTCACGTCTGCTCTCTCTCTCTCTCTCTCTCTCTCTCTCTCTCTCTCTCTCTCTCTCTCTCTCTCTCTCTCTCTCTCTCTCTCTCTCTCTCTCTCTCTCTCTCTCTCTCTCTCTCTCTCTCTCTCTCTCTCTCTCTCTCTCTCTCTCTCTCTCTCTCTCTCTCTCAGCTATTTCGGGTGGGGCCTTTAAAATATTTGTTGATGACTCATTTCTTGCACTGAAGAAAATTATGCGAATCATATATTTTAAGTCAAAGTTTGCACATACAAACTTTCTCTTTTGTGAATATAAACTTATGAAACTTTCTGATGTTATTCTATTCTAAACTTGTCTATTTCTATACAAATCATTAAGCATTTTCCCTAAAAATGCGACTTTTGAGTTTCCCTCTCATAACATTAACACAAGAAGACCCATGGTTCTACAAATATATATATATATATATATATATATATATATATATATATATATATATATATATATATATATATATATATATATATATATATTGTTATGTTCACTGGTTAAACGGGTAGGATTGGCATCGGGGATCCGGTGAACAATAACAATAAAAAAAAAAAACTGCAGGTTCAACTGGTGAGGATATGCAAAGGGGGGCACTTAAGAAGCTATTTAATACCCCAATAACAATGAAACTGACATACACATATAGATATAACATGAAACTGACATACACATATGCATATAACACATAAATAAATACAACAATAAAGAACCCAACTTAATACCTAACAATACTACTAATCCTATATGGAGGCAATGTGGAAAAAACGGGGCGAGGGGAAGTGATACTTATGAGGTGTCGCAGTAGTGAAGTGCTGGGTGAGGTGGATCCCACGGTAGTCCAAGAGGCGTTGTGTTCACTGGTTGAGGCCTTGACCTCGACTGACTTCCAGAAATCACGGAGCTTGCTTAACACTTCCGCTTGAGTCGAATGGGGCCGCATGAATCCAACTTTGGGACAGTAGCGGGGCTTCATGAGACGGTGACGTGGAAGGTTCATGAGATGGTGGCGTGGAAGGTTCATGAGACGGTGACGTGGAAGGGGAGGTGGAGAGTTGGAAAACGAGGTAACAAGCGGAGGAGGTGATGGTAGTGGAGTATGTTACGGGCGGGCCGTAACATTTCCTCCACCCTAAGACCTCCGTAATGGGCTCATGAAGAAGGTGAGACGGGAGATCTTGATAAGGCGTCGGCGATGATGTTTTCCAACTTCCAAATTGAAGGGTTGAGTTAACAAGGCCCACCTAAGAATGCGTTGGTTTCGGTTCTTCATGGCGTGAAGGAAGGCCAGAGGGTTGTGATCGGTGAAGGCCTTCGTAGTTTGAGGGCCAAGATGAAGATAGCACTCAAAACGTTGGAGCGCCAGGACGAGTGCCAGAGTCTCCTTCTCTATGGTGGAGTAGTTGAGTTGGTGTTTCTTCAGCTTGGCAGAGTGATAGGCGATGGGATGGAGCATGCCGCTTGTGGGCTTGTAGGAGGACAGCACCCACTCCAACTCCACTTGCGTCCACTTGTAGATGGAAGGGGCGGGAGTAATCTGGCGTCCAGACCACTGGTTCCAAGGAGAGGAACGCCTTGAGATGTTGGTCGGGGTCCAGTGGAAGGGGACGGAAGTGCTGATAATGTCCGTCAGGGGGGCAGCCAGGATGGAGAAGTTCCTACAGAATCGTCTGTAGAAACCAGCCATCCCCAAGAACCTCACGAGAGCTTTCCTGGTGGTAGGGACAGGGCAGGTCAGGATGGCCTCTACGTTGGCTCTCTTGGGGAGAAACTTGCCGTTCCCCACCACATGTCCCAGGTAGACCACCGTAGACTTCCCGAAGGTGGACCTGGCCAGGTTGATTGTAAGCCCGGCTTACCGACCCATCAGCTTCCGAAGACGGGTCAGATGTGTCACCCAGTCGTCCGAAGTCACCACCAGGTCGTCCAGATAGGCAGATGTTCCCTCCAAGTCCTGGGTGATGTAATTTATAGCCTTCTGGAAGGTGGTGGGAGCATTAGACAAGCCGAAGGGCATCACCGTGTATTGGTATAGTCCGAAGGGGGTGATGAAGGCGGATATTATTCGGGCCTCGTCCAAGAGGGGAATCTGGTAGTAACCTTCAAGTAAATCTATAGTGGTTACAAATTTGGCGGTGATGTGGAAGGGGAGGTGGAGAGATGGCGAACGAGGTAGCTTGCGCAGGAGGTGATGGTAGTGGAGTATGTTACGGGCGGGCCGTAACATTTCCTCCCCCCTAAGACCTCCGTAATGGGCTCATGAAGGAAGTGAGACGGGAGATCTTGATAAGACGTCGGCGATGATGTTGTCCACCCCCTTGATATGGTGGACTTCCAAGTTGAAGGGTTGAGTTAACAAGGCCCACCTAAGTATGCGTTGGTTTCGGTTCTTCATGGCGTGAAGGAAGGCCAGAGGGTTGTGATCGGTGAAGACCTTCGTAGTTTGAGGGCCAGGATGAAGGTAGCACTCAAAACGTTGGAGCGCCAGGACGAGTGCCAGAGCCTCCTTCTCGATGGTGGAGTAGTTAAGTTGGTGTTTTTTCAGCTTGTCGGAGTGATAGGCGATGGGATGGAGGATGCCGCTTGTGGGGTCTGCTTGTAGGAGGACAACACCCACTCCAACTCCACTCGCGTCCACTTGTAGATGGAAGGGGCGGGAGTGATCTGGCGTCCAGACCACTGGCTCCGAGGAGAGGAACGCCTTGAGATGTTGGAAGGCTTGGTCGCATCGCAGGTCGAGGTCCAGTGGAAGGGGACGGAAGTGCTGATAAGGTCCGTCAGGGGGGCGGCCAGGGTGGAGAAGTTCCTACAGAACCGTCTGTAGAAACCGGCCATCCCCAAGAACCTCATGAGAGCTTTCCTGGTGGTAGGGACAGGGAAGCCAAGGATGGCCTGCACGTTAGCTCTCTTGGGGCGAACCTTGCCGTTCCCCACCACATGTCCCAGGTAGACCACTGTAGACTTCCCGAAGGTGGACTTGGCTGGGTTGATTGTAAGACCGGCTTCCTGCAACCGACCCATCAGCCTCCAGAGACAGGTCAGATGTGTCACCCAGTCATTCGAAGTCACCACCAGGTCGTCCAGATAGGCAGATGTTCCCTCCAAGTCCTGGATGATGTAATTTATAGCCCTCTGGAAGGTGGTGGGAGCATTAGACAAGCCGAAGGCTATCACTGTGTATTGGTATAGCCCGAAGGGCGTGATGAAGGCGGATATTATTCAGGCCTCGTCCGAAAGGGGAATCTGGTAGTAACCCTTAAGTAGATCTATGTTGGTTACAAATTTGGCTACTCCTATGCTATCTATAAGGTCCTCTATCAAGGGCAATGGGTAGGAGTCTGGCACCGTCACTTTATTTAATTTCCTGTAGTCGGTGCAAAAAATTGACTACTACCATCTGGCTTAGATGTTAACAGGCAGGGAGAAGCTCAGGGGGATATACTAGGTTCTGCATGGTGATGACAGAGCAGATAGTCTACCTCTTTTGGTCATCAAGTCTCTTTTAATGGGTGAAATGCGATAGGCTGGTTGTCTTATAGGCTTGATGCCATTAGATATTAAAGTTATATCATGTTGGATAGTAGTACAAAGTCCTGGAAGGTCACCTGTGATTTCTGAAAAGTCTAGCAATAACTTTTTAAGTTCAGACTGTTGTGAAGGTGTTAAGGAAAGAAAAACCTCATCAAGGTTGGACATGATTTGGCTGTTTGAGGGGCGTCCTTTAGGTGACGAGAAGAGGAATTCCATGTCGGACTCTTCCTCGAGGGGCACAGGACCAGACTCCTTCCCTACCAGACATACAGGTACACAGAACACAGTTTGTAAACGCCTATAGATTGCTTGGTACCGATCTGATATTTATATTTAGCAAAGTAAACCTATTTTCATCATTTCCGTGTAAATTTAAAGAATAAAAAAAAATATATATATATAGTCAGCAATCAAGATATTGTAAAAATTAGAAAGAACACAAAATATTTCTACATTCAAATTGCAATTGTATCTATCTTCCAAAAATTTAATATAATTAAACTATCTTTATCTTGAACAATGTAAAAATATTGAGTAATTCATCATCACTCACACACCAAAACCAGATAAAATGTTAATGTCTACGCATGTTAATGTCTCAGATAAAATTTCCGTAGACGTAATTCACTGTTTGATCTGCCGCAGTCTCTGACGAGACAGCCAGACGTTACCCTACGGAACGAGCTCAGAGCTCATTATTTCCGATCTTGGGATAGGTCTGAGACCAGGCACACACCACACACCGGGACAACAAGGTCACAACTCCTCGATTTACATCCCGTACCTACTCACTGCTAGTTGAACAGGGACTACACGTGAAAGGAGACACACCCAAATATCTCCACCCGGCCGGGGAATCGAACCCCGGTCATCTGGCTTGTGAAGCCAGCGCTCTAACCACTGAGCTACCGGGCCGGTAGCTCAGTGGTTAATCAATCACACACACACATACACGTGTGTGTATGTGTGTGTGTGTGTGTGTGTGTGTGTGTGTGTGTGTGTGTGTGTGTGTGTGTGTAAGAGAGAGAGAGAGAGAGAGAGAGAGAGAGAGAGAGAGAGAGAGAGAGAGAGAGAGAGAGAGAGAGAGAGAGAGAGAGAGAGTTCACAAGCCCACCTCAATGTGACCTCGTTTGGGAAAATATATTCCATTTTTAGCTTGTTATTATATTTCATTCTCGTAATATAGATAAAAAAAAATACCAACCACCAATTGGAACTTGACAAACTGGCAGCAAAATAATTCAATGTGATTGAAGGAGAAGAGAAATATAGTGTAAGTTTATTAAGCGGGACTTGATATTCCCTTATGTGTGTATTTGTGTGTGTGTGTGTGTGTGTGTGTGTGTGTGTGTGTGTGTGTGTGTGTGTGTGTGTGTGTGTGTGTGTGTGTGTGTGTGTGTGTGTATGTGTGTGTGTGTGTGTATATGGGAGCATGTGTACATGATGCAAGTCTGTGCATACATTGTACTTGTATGTTCTGTATATTGCTACATATTTGTATATATGATTGTGTTTATGATGTATGCATGTGTGTTTGTGTGTTTATATGTATCTTTTTATGTATGTGTGTATATGTTTGTGTGTGCGTACATTTGTACGTGTATGTGTGTAGTATGTTGTGAATTATGTTTGGTTACACATTGTGGAATAAGCGTCATGTATACATGTGTGTATGATGCTACTTTATTGTTAGCTGGCAACTCACGCTCAGTGTTTCCATTTTAGGGTAAAATACCCTAAACTAGGGTAACTTGACCCTTCTAAGGGTAGTGTTTAGGGTAATGCATAAACTAGGGTAATTTTAGGGTAATCTGCCGTCCTATGGATAGGTGTGCTTGGAATGGTGCCAATCTGGTGGCAGGCTGGTTCTATTTCATGTTCGATTCATGTACACAATCATCCCCGTGACTTGTATCATCCCTTCACCCCCCCACCCCCATCCCCTTTCTCCCCAGTCTGCACTCACCCGTCTACTAGGCGTACACGTTTTGAACCTTCGGACGGTTAGATCACAGTTCACACACAAAATCAGTCACTTGCGAGGACGAGTCCACACAGAGCAGCCGCAGTAGTGGCTGTAGTGTGTAGTTCTGTGTGTGTGTTTGGGGGTGGGGGAGGGCAATATTTAAACTTATGTATGATGAGTGTATTAATTAATCAACAATTAATGGGCAACTTCGACAATCTAGGGTAAAACACTCGAATCTAGGGTAAAATCGACAAAAATCTAGGGTAAGATTTCATCAACTCGTGGAAGCACTGCTCACGCTTTGCTGCCTAATGAGACAGCGTCAGTCGCCAGGCCACGCATGGGAGTTTGTTGCTCTGCTCCCTTAGCTCTGTATTTACTAAAGCAAAAGGGCTCTACAAAGCTACCTGGTGTGTTTCCGTACCTTCCCTATACCTTTGGGTATTATACACCACAGAATACAGACAAACACACATGTTTATGTATTTATTTTTATGTGTCCATGTATGCAATTGCATGCATTTGATTTAGTATGTTAGGTTCAAGCATATATATTATGTATATATAGCTATCACTTAAAGCTATTCTTTATTATGTTTTGTATTTGTAAGCTCTGCAGTTGGTGTTACATATGTATTTATTTCTGTTCTCAATACAACTGCTCAGGTCTGCATAAAAGCTTCGGCTTAACGGACCTGGTCTTATCACTACCAGTATTTATTGTACAAAAATGTATATTTTGTCAAACAAGAGGCCAATAATGATATCAATCTCTCTCTCTCTCTCTCTCTCTCTCTCTCTCTCTCTCTCTCTCTCTCGCGCGCGCGTTACCATGATATACGTGCTCACAATGTAACCACCTGCACCAATAGAGCCATCCCGACACACCTGCTCCAACAGAGCCATCACAGGTGTACGAGTAATGCTAGCTGCCAAACACATGAAACATCCTGGTCGTTCAAACCCTATGCCCGTATCACACTGTTGCTATTTTCCTGTGATATCACGTCATGTGACAGCATGCTTGACGACACGTCGTGGGAAATAATAACTTACGGCAGCTCAAGAAAGACAACAACGACGCTATGCGCGCACTGAGCGGGACAGCAGAACGAACACTGCAGAAGCAAAATCATCAAACGTGGATGCCATTAAACGAGCTATTTTACCAGTAGGAGTCTGTGTACTTATTTGCAAGAAGAAGAAGAATGTAAAGCAGCAGAGGAGGAGGATGTGGACACGAAAATGGTTAGCTAGAAGCGAAGAAAGTAGCCAGTATGGTAGGTTACTCAGGGAGCTGTCTCTAGAACAGTGGTTCTCAACCAGGGGTCCATGGAAGAATTTCAAGGGGTCCATAGAGATTCTACTTATTTTTAGATTTATTATACTGGAATTCGGAGACATGCGGCTCAGAATAAAATTTGGCCCTTGGGATGGTCATGATTTTATTTTCGTTGTGAAAAAGTGACTGGAAAAGGGGGAACGGGACAAAAAAGGTTAGGAACCATTGCTTTAGAAGATGAGAAAGTACAATGGAAAGTTTTCAGAACTAGTGGTTGTTACTAGCTGGCAGCAAAGTACATGTCCCCTTCGTTCACAAAAGGGTAATGTACAGTGTCATTCTATAAACATATAAATGCAATAAATCGATACAATATATTTTTCTACATAATAATTTTTTCTAAGTAGTAACACAGGCAAAATCAAACCCTATTCCTGAACAAATGTATATAAGTTGATTTTCTATTGAATTGGCATTGAGGCTTGTTTAATCATCTCTACATTTCTAAGAGTACACCCTGGATCGGAAGTGTATTAATCCAGTCTACATTAAACATGAAGACAACATGTCTGCGTCACTTAAATCTCCAAACCACACAGATCAACTTTCTAGTATATGGAAACAACAATTCTAATTAAGATTTGGCAACTCAACTATCCTGACGAGAGTGTTGCTGTCTAATCCAACTTGGACTGGCCACCTACCTAACAAACACACGGTTGGACAAGTAGTTAATTCCTGCTGTAATGTCCAAGCCATCACGCCATGAGGAGGAGAAAAGCTTCACATATTACTTTCTCCTCACTCGACAGTAGTCCTATGATATCCTCGTTCCATGCTTGACTGTTTTGTCGTGTCTTGATCTTGATCTTGATCTTGACTTGTGAAAGAGGTGCTAAAATCCCCACGAAAATAACTATATCCATATATCGTGATGTTGTTGAGTATAGTACAGACAAAGGTTTTACCTTTTTCATTGCCCAAATCAATTGATTTTAGATTTGTAGTATGCCGTATTTAAGTTATTAATAGCAGTATCACAAGATAATCACACAAAAAGATATTTGTTTTGACCAACTTCTCCCAAAATCATCCATACAGGATATTCAAAAGTAGATACTGAATGTCAAAAGTATCATAATATTCACAGTTCTATGCATCTGTATGCACCTAGGATTTAATGAAACGATAGTTGCAGTGACATCTGGCGGATTAGTTCTGAAAACTCCCCACTGGGATGCGACGTGTGGATGGTCCGAAACCAAGTTAATCAAAATGTGTTTCACCTGTCTTCCCAATGTAAGTGGAATCATAATAGGTGATAATGCAGCAGCCGATGATCCCTTGGTTTGATTCGAGGAGGTACTGCCGCGGTAGGCGAAAGCAGAATGTAAACAAACCACGAAATCAAATTAATGCTCTTTTTTAACAATTAAATTCGGTATATATACTATATAAGATGAAGGGATAAAATTTTGAGAATCAAGCAGAGATACCTAACATCAATCAAATGGTAATATACTACAGTACATTCACTAAAGACTTTCAACGATTTTCTCCTAATCACAGGAAGTCCGCGAGAGTTTTCGATAGTTTCCGTGGACGCTGCATCGAGCGAAATCTCTCTTCTTCTGCGACATCTCGTCAAAAATAATATCGTACAACTCGATATAGCAGGAAAAAGTGTCCGCGTGATAACGCTGGCACTGCAGTGCTGGTCAGTGGTCAGTAGTGGGGCAACAAGCTATAGCCACAGTACTCATTTAGCCTCTCTTGATCTCTAGTCCTACCAAAGGATCCATGTCATGCTTCGTAAAGGAACGTCATGTTACCTTATCAGGGAACTTAAGCCTGATGGGAAACGCAAAGCACAATGGGAGAAGGGTGTAGAAGATTTTGACGTGAAATCTGGCTAGGTTTGTTTATGTTAGGTTGGTTCAGGTAGATGGGTTCTGTTGGAGTAGGTTAGGATTTGGATAAGGTTGGTTAATCGGAATTTTGGTCAGGTGAATGTTCCTCCCATAGGCTTAATATGACAGTTCATGAATTTGAAGATGTCGCCGTTACACATCCGACACACGACCGGCGACATGTGTTCTCGGGTTTAGATGAGGCTTTTAGAGTAGCGAGATGTCCACTGACCACATCACGCGCACTGCAATATACTGATTCGTGAGGTCCTGCTTGTCTCAGTGCTTGCCTGTCTCCACGTCTCCTGTTTCCGTCTTTTACATAGTGGCCAGCACCATCCGATGTGAATAAATGCGGGTGATCCTAGACCCTAATTTGGAACTTAAACCCTTAAGAAGAGAAGGAAAACAGGGAAATTGATTAAAGTCGATCCTTGATCTATAAAAGGCTAGCCATTATACACAAACTACTACGCATTTCACGGAGAGTGAGTCATTGTTTTTCGCGAATATCTTTCAAACTAATGAATTGATCGGAATGGTACTTTGACACTGTGTACAAGACACCTTCCGCTAATTTTTGGTCATACTAAGCATTGCCAAATGGTATTAGTAAAAGCGTTTACTCTTGACGTTTAAAGCCGAAGTCACATGAGTCGCCAGAACTAACGTACACAATCGAACGTTCGCTGCCCCGCCTCCCTTCTCTCTGCGGGAGAGAGGAATGTAGGGGGAAATGGGATGGGGGATTGTAGACGTTCGTATGGATAGGTTAGTGAGGCTCGGCAACACCGTATATCTCAAGAGTAAACGCTTTTACTAACACCATTTGGCATTGCTTTGTATGACCAAAAAGTAGCGGAAGGTGTCTAGTACACAGTGTCAAAGTACCATTCCGATCAATTCATTAGTTTGAAAGATATTCGCGAAAAACAATGACTCACTCTCCGTGAAATGCGTAGTCATCTTTTTCTCTTAGCTTCATAATTAATGACCCCAAAATGTGACTATTATAGTAACCATTACCACAACCACCATCACTACCACAGCCATCGCCGCCGCCGCCGCTACGTATCTCTAGTACGTTTTCAGTGTGACTGTTAGGTTAATCTAAAATTTCGCGTAGATTGTTTTCCGCGTCACAGGCGCCGAGGGGGGAGATACAAGGGTAAATCTATAGAACAGCAACTCCTTACATATTCTTTTCTATTACCCCCCTTCCCCCCCACAAGCCTAGGGGGCACGTGGGCAATCGGGGTTTTTTTTGGGGGGAACCAAAAGAGGTGAGATATGGCGATCCCAAAAAATCTAAGGACAAAAACCTAACCTAACGTAACCTAACCTAATCGGGGGGGGGCTGTGCCCACCCCGGACCCCCCCTACAACACTAGCCTAAGATAACCTAACCTAACCGGGACCACCCTTACAACACTAACCTAACCCAAACATAAACCAAACCTAACCTAACCTATATTATCTGTAACGGGCATAACAATCTATCTTGAAAACCCATGTCAAAATCTGAGGCGAGGTTTTGTACTTGTTCAGTATGGCGACCACTGTTAAACTGATCACATTGTTTACCTTCATTTTCCAGTCCTGATATCATATTTCTGAAATTTCTCAGTGCACGTTGTTGTAGCTGTGAAGACACTAGTTTTAGTTTCTGCTTGAATGATGTCACATCACTAATCATGTCAACTATAGTTGTATCTTTTCCTTGCAAATATAATTTCAGTTCATTCAACATATCAGTTATGTCTATACTAAGAATGCTAAATCCAGCAGCCATTTTTTATTGTCAATTAGGGGGTGATAAGAAGGCCAATCTTTTGAGGCCAAAAACACTTTTATTAGCAGATTTCTAAATCTTTGGAGAAATTGACCTCTGCTCAACCACTTGCCATCTTTATGCAACAACATATCAGTGCTCTGCTTCACTTTCTTGTAACTGACTTCGAAACAGTCGCCTCTGAAGACATCTGGCCCGAACTGAATTTACAATCTTGAAAGAAATGTCCATGACTTCTGTCATATTCACC
>NC_059304.1:24538674-24543674 GCF_017591435.1 Portunus trituberculatus
TGGAGGGCAAAGTTTATGAAATGGAAAAAAAAATTATGATGAAAATAATTCCAGATTATTTAGATGATGATGATGATATATATATATATATATATATATATATATATATATATATATATATATATATATATATATATATATATATATATATATATATATATATATAGAGAGAGAGAGAGAGAGAGAGAGAGAGAGAGAGAGAGAGATTCAGGAAAGTTAGGAAGGGGATAAGAAATATAGTAGTTGATAGATGGATAGGTAGATGAAAGGCGAAAGGAGAGAGGGAAGGAGGAAGAGGAAGGAATAAAGAGGGAAGGTGATTGACATGAGGATAAAGGAGGAGAAAGAAGGAAATGAATCAGTGCATTTCATTCTTTTTTCTTTTTCTTCTATTACTAATTAGTTCGCATTACAAAGGCTTCAGAAAATTGTTCTCATTATTATTTTTTTTTCTGTTCCATGAAAAGTAATGGAAGTGCATTTTGTTCTTTCATTTATTTCACTTCCTTTGTCAACCTACACACACACACACACACACACACACACACACACACACACACACACACACACACACACACACATAGAACTAAGTCATAAGTTTATATGTTTATCTAATTTTATCGATTATTTCGTCATTTCCTTCCTTTTCTTCATAATTCCAAAATCATTATCTTTATCTCTTCTACTTTAGTCTGCTTCCTTCCCTCTTTCCCTCTTTCCTTCCCTCCCTCTCTTCCCTTCTTCCTTTCTCACTCTTTTCCTTCTCTTCATCTCATATTTACCCTTCTCCTCCCTCCTCTCCTCCCTCCATTCTCTCTTTACTTCACTCACATCAGTTATTCCCTCCCGCAACGCCGTCCCTTTCTCACATTCCTTCCTCCCTCCTAACGAACACATACATAAGCTATTCAGTATTTTCATTGCTAGTTTTCTCTTCCTTTCCTTCCTTCCTTTATCCTCTTCCTCCTCCTCCTCCTCCTCCTCCTCCTCCTCCTCTTCCTCTTCATTTTTGAGTTCCAAATCATCATAGAATACCTATTGAAGAGGACTGTTAGAGACAAATGCCTTCTGGGAGTGATAAATCTCTCTCTCTCTCTCTCTCTCTCTCTCTCTCTCTCTCTCTCTCTCTCTCTCTCTCTCTCTCTCTCTCTCAAGCTTCTTTACTTATGAATCCAAAGTACTCGTTAAGTTTTGATTAAATTTAGATTCCACGAGTTAGTTTACCTCACATTTTATTAGAGCCAGCTAGCCAGCGAGCCAGTCAGCTAGCCAGCCAGCCAGCCAGCCAACCAGCCAGCCACCCAGCCAGCGTGCCTCAAAGTGATTCTATGCCCCCGCCCTGTTCATCCATACTAATCTCCCTCTTTCTTCTTTTCCTAAGCTCCTTCTTCCCCTATCCCTTCCCCCCTCCCATTACCCTTCCTTCTCCTATTTTTCCTCTGATCTGTATCCCTTTTCTTCCCTTACCTTCTCCAGCCTCAACCTTTCTTTCCGTCTTTTATCTGTTCATTTGATTCATCTCATCTTTTTATTCTTTCACTTGTTAATTTGTGTGTTTTCTTTTATCTGTTTGCCGCCAGCACAAAAACAAAACTTTGCCCCTACCAGCTTTAGCTTCTTTGTTTTCTGCTTCCCAAGATCTCCCTCCTTCCGTCTTTTTTTTTTTTTTTTCTTCTTTGTATTTTCTTCCCCAGATCTATCTTTACCTTGTTTCGTTTCTCCCTCTGCCAAATCCACTTATCTTTCCTCCCCGCCTTCCCTCCCTACCACCTCTTCCTATCATCACAACCTACACTACTACAATTTCCACTCTAATTGGTGTAGTAGATAGAGTTCCTGAAATAATTGAGTTATTTACATGAAACTCTACATTACATTCTCTCTCCCACACCAACATCTTTTTTTGGTACGTGAAGCTTATTCATTTTTACTTTTTTTGTTGTTTTTTCGTGTTGAGAAGGTTAACACAAGCGAGTCACAGTCGAGCTTCTATTTATTCAATTGTTCATTTATTTAGTCATTTATTTATGAGTCTACTTCACTTATTCATTAGTTTGTATTGTTCTATTTACTGCCGCGGGTGCTACGCGTATATCGGGACCTTGCATGTTCTGTTCTGTTCTGTTCTGTTCTGTTCTCTCTCTCTCTCTCTCTCTCTCTCTCTCTCTCTTCTATTTTTCATCCTTGTTTATGTTCGTGTTAATATTCTATACTTATTCATTGCAGCTACATATTATTTTATTTATATTTACTAGTTTCGACTTCTGTACTTAGTTTTATTTATTTACTTACCTCTAATTAAATGTTACTCGTTTCTTGATTATATATATATATATATATATATATATATATATATATATATATATATATATATATATATATTGTTTCATTGATATCGTTATTTATTTATCAATCAATCGCTCTATTGTATCTATGAATGCACGTATTTCTTTTCCCTCATTTAATCCTTCTACCTAATCATCTTTTTTTTTTCTATCTTTCTTTGACGTCTTTTTTTTTTTATTTATACCATGTGGGCTTTTCACGGGAATTTATGGGCTAAAGGGGATACTTTTTGGGGTACCTCTATCTCAAAGCCCACCCGCTAGGAAACCGTTGCCCCGAGTGAGGAAGCCCAACCTACACTCGGACCGTGGACAGGATTCGAACCCGTGCGCTTGGAGACCCCTCGGACCCCAAAGAACGCATGGTTCCACTGTACCACGGCGGCCTCTCTCTCTCTCTCTCTCTCTCTCTCTCTCTCTCTCTCTCTCTCTCTCTCTCTCTCTCTCTCTCTATCTATCTATCTATCTATCTATCTATCTATCTATCTATCTTTCTATTTATCTATTTATCTATCTATCTATCTACCTATCTATATCTCTCTCTCATGTGACTTAAAAATTTACCAATATACTACTTGGTCTATTAATTTTATTCTCCCCAGTGACCGGCGGTGGCGGTGGCGGTGGCGGTGCCGGTGGCGGCGGTGGTGGTGGTGGTGGTGTGTGATTCATGGCCTACGGTTCGTCTAATAAAGTTACTGGACGTGTCTTATTTTATTTCTTATCTCCCTTTTTTTCTGTACATATATCAAGCTGGGTCTCCTTGTCCACCTTCACAGTTCAGTGGCGATTACTTTCCCTTCTTATAATCCCAGCGCGGCAACGGGCCAACTATACTTCCTCCTTCCATAACTCTTCCCCCAATTAACTTTTTTTTTCCAATCTTCTCTTACTCCTCCTCTTTTTGGGGGGCCCTCCTCCTCCTCCTCCTCCTCCTCCAACCTCGACTCGCGACCCCCAGGAAAGTTTTCGCATCATGTAATTCAAAGTCCAGATGATTATTTTTCTTACCTCCATGCACCACTTTCTCTTCCTCCAGTTTTTCTCCTTTTTTTTATTTCACCGCTCGTTTTGCCTTCTTCCTGCACGCCCGGCACGTCCTATCATCTCTCTCTCTCTCTCTCTCTCTCTCTCTCTCTCTCTGCTGCTCCTGTCTGTGAAACTCCTAAAATTTGCGAAAAGAAATAAATACAGTGGGGAAAAGTCCTTAATTATCATGCGACACCACGACCGCCCTGTGAGAGTTTGGATGTGTCAGTATCATGTTAACCAGAGAGAGAGAGAGAGAGAGAGAGACAGAGAGTCACGATGTGTTACTATTTTGTCAATATCATCGTCTGTGTGTGTGTGTGTGTAATTCACTGCTTGATCTGCTGCAGTCTCTGACGAGACAGCCAGACGTTACCCTACGGAACGAGCTCAGAGCTCATTATTTCCGATCTTCGGATAGGTCTGAGACCAGGCACACACCACACACCGGGACAACAAGGTCACAACTCCTCGATTTACATCCCGTACCTACTCACTGCTAGGTGAACAGGGGCTACACGTGAAAGGAGACACACCCAAATATCTCCACCCGACCGGGGAATCGAACTCCGGTCCTCTGGCTTGTAAAGCCAGCGCTCTAACCACTGAGCTACCGGGCCGTGTGTTTATTTATCAATCAATCGCTCTATTGTATCTATGAATGCACGTATCTCTTTCCCCTCATTTAATCCTTCTACCTAATCATCTTTTTTTTCTTTCTTTGATGTCTTTTTTTTTTTGTTTATTTATACCATGTGGGCTTTTCACGGGAATTTATGGGCTAAAGGGGATACTTTTTGGGGTACCTCCTATCTCAAAGCCCACCCGTGTGTGTGTGTGTGTGTGTGTGTGTGTGTGTGTGTGTGTGTGTGTGTGTGTGTGTGTGTGTGTGTGTGTGTCACCATTCTCAGTCCTCTTAATTCTCTCTCTCTCTCTCTCTCTCTCTCTCTCTCTCTCTCTCTCTCTCTCTCTCTCTTTACCCGCTTTCATTCTATACCGAATTTCTCTTTTTTCCCTCCAAACTTCCCTCTTTCCTCTCAGTCCTAGTCCTCCTCGTCGTCGTCCTCCTCCTCCTCCTCCTCCTCCTCCTTCCCCTCGCATCTTCATCTTCATTCCTCTCCCACTGAGCATCTATATGTTACCTTGGTATAGATTTATGCGCGCATACACATATCGATTTTGTTATATATTTCTAGAGGAAGAGGAAGAGAAGGAGGAGGAGGAGAGATGGTGATCCGAGGAAAAAGAGAAGCTAATAAGACAATAGAAAATTATAGAGACGACGACGACAAGGAAGAACAACAACAACAACAACAACAAAAAGAAGAACAAGAAGAAGAAGAAGGAAGAAGAAGAAGAGGAAGAAGAAAAGAAGAAGGAAGAAGAAGAAGAAATGACTAACCACTTCCAACATATATCAACATAGGAATAACACACACACACACACACACACACACACACACACACACACACGGAGAGACACGTCAGTAGCGAAGAATTGGCAACACAAATAACAAACTGGTAACTCTTCTAGCGATAGTGTATGAAGTGGTTGACTGGTTGTACGTATGTATGTAGTAGCGGTGGTGGTGGTGGAGGTGGCGGCAGTGGTTTCACAATATATTG
>NC_059304.1:24551174-24621137 GCF_017591435.1 Portunus trituberculatus
TATCCTCTTCTTCAATGACACTCAACTGTCTTCCTCTTCCACACTGAATATCCTTTGTCCTTTGTCCTTTACTCATAATCTTAACTGGAAACTTCACATCTCATCTCTTGCTAAAACAGTTTCTATGAAGTAAGGGGTTCTGAGGGGTCTCCGCCAGTTTTTCTCGCCCTCCAACTGCTACTTCTGTACAAGGGCCTTATCCGCCCCCGTATGGGGTACTCTTCGCATGTTTGGGGGTTTCACCAACACATTTTGTTAGATAGGGTGGAATCAAAAGCTTTTCGTCTCATCCACTCCTCCATTCTGACTGACTGTCTTCAACCTCTTTCTCACCGCCGAAATGTTGCATCTCTTTCTATCTTTTACCGCTATTTTCATGCTGTTCTACTGATCTTGCTAACTGCATGCCTCCTCTCCTCCTGCGGCCTCGCTGCACAAGGTTTTCTTCTTCCTCTTATCCCTATTCTGTCCAACTCCCTGACGCAAGAGTTAACCCGTACTCTCAATCATTCATACCTTTCTCTGGTAAACTCTGGAACTCCCTGCTTCTGTATTTTCATCTTCCTACAACTTGACTTCTTTTAAGAAGGAGGTATCAAGACACCTGCTCCCTAATTTTGCCTAATTCTGTACTTATCTTTTAGAGAACTAGCACTCAAGTGGGCCTCTTTTTAATATTTTGTTGCTCTTGGCTGGCCTTCTCTCCTGCATAAAAAAAAAAAAACGTACTACTATATATTACTACTACTACTACTACTACTACTACTACTACTACTACTACTACTACTACTACTACTACTACTACTACTACTACTACTACCACTGCTACTACTGCTGGTGGTACACTTGGTTGAAGCTACGTCGCCAAATACCTTTCTTAACTGTGGTATTTACAGTTACATAGTTACGCACTTCACCACTAGTTAAACACACCCTAATTGTCTTCTTCTTCTTCTTCTTTCTTTTTCTTCTTTTTCTTCTTTGTCTTCTTTTTTCCTCCTCCTTCTCCTCCTCCTCCTCCTCCTCCTCCTCCTCCTCCTCCATCTCCTCCTCCACAGACTTTAAGCATTTTTCTCCCTTTTCCATCAGTCTTGGACACTTTCTGAAGAGAAGCGCCACAAAATCTTTGAAAGTAAAATTGTTTTGAATATTTCTCATTGTACATAGTCTTCTTTTTGCACCTATTTTTTTTTTTTTCTCATGAAGTGGTAAAGTGAAGAGAGATTACTCCTTCATTTCTTTCAACTTTTTTTTCATACACTTATTTTCTTTGAAGTCGTTTAAGCGTGCCAACATCACCACTTATAGCTACACACTGTACTATAAGCTACATGCTCTTTTATCTCAATTAACCGCTTCAGTACCATGACGTGTTTTCATATTCATTCTGCTTACTATTTGGTGATTTTACATAGCTTCAGAAACTTATGTGGGGATTGAAATAGTGAAGACTCTGGCCATTAATCTCCTGACAACCATAGATCCTTCCTAATGTAAATAAAATCGTCTAATCGCACCCAAACTCAAGATAAAAATACATCCCAGTACTGAATGGGTTAATACCACCTTGTAGTACTGCTACTAACAACCCTCAATCAATCCAGATACTAAATCGATGCTTGTACGTACACACTCCTATCATTCCATTACCTTTCTCCACAAACACAACTTCCCGATCTCTATTTTTCTACTATACTGCACGTTCCACGCTCCTTTGGCCATCCTTTCTCCTCACCTTTCCCATTCATGTTGCCTCTCATTACCCTTCAGTCTTCAGTCACCTTTAGTCACATATAAAGGTACACAGTCTCTGTATGCACGAAGGAGATTTGCTAAAACTCTAAAGAGAAGAAAAGGAGAAAGGAGAAGCCCGTTAGATTGCCAGCTTCAAAATAGTGACAGGAAATATCTGCAAGTCTGGTAGTAATTGTTTCTACACACACTTCTATACTCGTAACACAGACACAAACACACCTATACCTTACCCATCCAAATATATCTCTAATTTTCTCCTTCAATTATATATATATATATATATATATATATATATATATATATATATATATATATATATATATATATATATATATATATATATATATATATATATATATATATATATATATATATATATATATATATATATATATAGATATATATATATATATATATATATATATATATATATATATATATATATATATATATATATATATATATATATATATATATATATATATATATATATATATATATATATATATATATATATATATATATATATATATATATATATATATATATATATATATATATATATATATATATATATATATATATATATATATATATATATATATATATATATATATATATATATATATATATATATATATATATATATATATATATATATATATATATATATATATATATATATATATATATATATATATATATATATATATATATATATATATATATATATATATATATATATATATATATATATATATATATATATATATATATATATATATATATATATATATATATATATATATATATATATATATATATATATATATATATATATATATATATATATATATATATATATATATATATATATATATATATATATATATATATATATATATATATATATATATATATATATATATATATATATATATATATATATATATATATATATATATATATATATATATATATATATATATATATATATATATATATATATATATATATATATATATATATATATATATATATATATATATATATATATATATATATATATATATATATATATATATATATAATGTACACGCCATGCACGTCACATCCACCTATTTGTACAGCTATGCAAACACGTATTAGGCTCTAATACACGATAAAGCCCATCTGCCTTCACAAACACACTATTTATCTTGCTATACACTA
The DNA here is from genome assembly GCF_017591435.1 of Portunus trituberculatus. Taxonomy (NCBI): domain Eukaryota; kingdom Metazoa; phylum Arthropoda; class Malacostraca; order Decapoda; family Portunidae; genus Portunus; species Portunus trituberculatus. The sequence continues at coordinate 24,554,142 of NC_059304.1, forward strand.
TGCACTATCTCCTGCACATTCTACCACGTGCAATGCCCTAGAATATTATAAAGTCAACCTGCATGTACTTTACTTCCTTTTTATATCCACTAACATCACCCCAACTATACCCGCTCCTTACAATTTGCAGGTACTGGTACAACAACGGTTGCCTATACCCTGAGATGGCCTCCGTGTTTTGCCCGTGGATGACTGTGACCGCGAAAACAGCTGCCTTCAAGTGATTCACGGCTCCCACCGCCTTGGCCGCGTGGATCACTACAGAGCTGGCGACCAAATGCGTGCTAATGATGAACGAGTGCAAGAAGTGAGTGGCTGAGTGATAGAGCACGCGTGACTGACTGACTGAATGGGTGATTGAATGACTGAGTGAGTGGCTGTTAAATAAGTGGTTGGGTGGATTGAGTGAACAAATGACTGATGGATGAATGGATTGGGTGGCTGGTTAACTGAATGATGTATCATTGGATAGATGGAGTTACTATTTGACTGATATATTGATGGATAGATTGATAGATGGATAGATAGGAGAAGAGAACTGGGATGGGATGTGAGGGAGACAAAATTTGGAGGATTGAAGACCGGAGATACTAAAGGTGCATTTCTTAGAGAGACAGGTTAAAAGGGGGACCTGATAGAAGTACTTAAGTGGTATAGGGATTATAACACAGGGAACATGAACAAAGATCTTAGGATCAGTAGCCAGGATAGAACCAGAAATGATGGGTAATCATTGTTCGTGTTGAGTCAATAATAAGATTTAAAAGAAGATTAGACAAATTTATGGATGGGGATGATAGGTAGAACTAGACAGCTTTGTTCATACATGCAGGGACTGCCACGTGTAGGTCTGGCGGCTTCTTGCAGCTTCCCTCATTTTGTTATGTTCATATGTTCAATACCCGACTCGAGAAAACCACGTGCTCGACCTCATACCGGCCATGGAAGATGAATTAGCAGGAAATCAGTTGGATGTTGGGAACTTCGAGACTAGTCAGGTCGTCTCGTAAAGACCGCAAAGTCTATTGTGTACAGTACCTCTCTCTCTCTCTCTCTCTCTCTCTCTCTCTCTCTCTCTTATTACTATTTTTGTATTTTCTATATTACATTTTCCTATCCCTGCCCCCTGGCTTACCTCCCTCCCGCGCAGATGTTTTCCCTCCCACGGTAACTAGAGCCACTAGTCCCGACCAGCCCCGCGTGGCCTCGTGTAAAATGTTCCAAAGACAAAGACATCAGCGCGCCAGGGATACCTGGGAAAGCGATTAAGACTCACATTTGGGGATCAGACAGAGAGAGAGAGAGAGAGAGAGAGAGAGAGAGAGAGAGAGAAAAAATTTTGGAATATTAACCACATTCTCATCCATCTTTATGTTCCTTCATTCTTTTCTTTCACTTTTTTTTTTCTTAAACACTCGCATTTTCTGTCATCTCTACCCATCATTATTCTCCTGCTTCATGCATTTTCCTATTGTCTATCTATCTCTCTATGTATCCATTTGTCCATCTATCTACGTATCTATGTTTACAGACAGTATTCTTAAATTTTCCGTCATTTCAAGTCATTTTCTGAATTTTTTTTTTTTTTTTTTTTATATCTACATCCTTCTTGTACGTGATATGGGGACCAGAAGTACAACACCATAATTTAAACACGTCTTCTGCAGGCACTCAAGACTCTACCGCACCTCTACGTTGAGATGAAGGCAGGTGACGCACTCTTCTTTCACTGCAACCTCCTTCACACTTCAGATCCCAACACCTCGAGCCGCCGCCGCTGGGTGTTCATCGTGGCCTTCAACAAACGCTCCAACAACCCTTACAAAGACCACCACCACCCACGCTACACGCCACTACACAAGGTATTAAGGGCAAGGTGCTTTGTGTGTTTCACTGTTTGATCTCCTGCGGTCTCTGACGAGACAGCCAGACGTTACCCTACGGAACGAGCTCAGAGCTCATTATTTCCGATCTTCGGATAGGTCTGAGACCAGGCACACACCACACACCGGGACAACAAGGTCACAACTCCTCTATTTACATCCTGTACCTACTCACTGCTAGGTGAACAGGGGCTACACGTGAAAGGAGACACACCCAAATATCTCCACCCGGCCGGGGAATCGAACCTCGGTCCTCTGGCTTGTGAAGCCAGCGCTCTAACCACTGAGCTACCGGGCGTGTGTGTGTGTATGTGTGTGTGTGTGTGTGTATTTACCTAGTTGTATTGTACAGGGTTCGAGCGGGGCTCATAGTGTCCTGTCTCCATGTCTCCATTTATCCAATTTTTTCTTAAACTTACACATTATGTGCTGTAACAACTTCATTATTCAATGCATTCCACTTCTCCACCGTTCTGTGTGGAAAACTGTATTTTCCAATATCCTTCACACACTGCCTCATCCTGATCTTTACATGACCTCTTGCAATTCTATCTTTTGTCACCAGCACCAGGTCTTCCTTGTCTATATCTTTACAATGCCATTGACTATCTTGTACACTGTTATTAGGGTTGGTAGTCCCATTTCCTTCAGCCGTTCTTCATATGTTAGGTCCTTTAGTTCCGGCACCATCTTTGTAGCAGTCTTCTGTATCCGTTCTAATCTTATATCGTTTTTAGAGCTCGGAGACCACACCACAGCTGCATATTCTAATTTTGGACGTATCATGTTTGTGATGATTTTTTTTTCATCATATCTTTGTCCACGAATTCAAATGCCACTCTTGTATTACTCAACATTTTATATGATATTCCAAATATCTTGCTTATGTGTTTTTCTTCTCTTTAGAGTTTTAGCAAGTCTCCTTCGTGCATACAGAGACTGTGTACCTTTATATGTGACTAAAGGTGACTGAAGACTGAAGGGTAATGAGAGGCAACATGAATGGGAAAGGTGAGGAGAAAGGATGGCCAAAGGAGCGTGGAACGTGCAGTATAGTAGAAAAATAGAGATCGGGAAGTTGTGTTTGTGGAGAAAGGTAATGGAATGATAGGAGTGTGTACGTACAAGCATCGATTTAGTATCTGGATTGATTGAGGGTTGTTAGTAGCAGTACTACAAGGTGGTATTAACCCATTCAGTACTGGGATGTATTTTTATCTTGAGTTTGGGTGCGATTAGACGATTTTATTTACATTAGGAAGGATCTATGGTTGTCAGGAGATTAATGGCCAGAGTCTTCACTATTTCAATCCCCACATAAGTTTCTGAAGCTATGTAAAATCACCAAATAGTAAGCAGAATGAATATGAAAACACGTCATGGTACTGAAGCGGTTAATTGAGATAAAAGAACATGTAGCTTATAGTACAGTGTGTAGCTATAAGTGGTGATGTTGGCACGCTTCAAAGAAAATAAGTGTATGAAAAAAAAGTTGAAAGAAATGAAGAAGTAATCTCTCTTCACTTTACCACTTCATGAGAGAAAAAAAATAGGTGCAAAAAGAAGACTATGTACAATGAGAAATATTCAAAACAATTTTACTTTCAAAGATTTTGTGGCGCTTCTCTTCAGAAAGTGTCCAAGACTGATGGAAAAGGGAGAAAAATGCTTAAAGTCTGTGGAGGAGGAGATGGAGGAGGAGGAGGAGGAGGAGGAGGAGGAGGAGGAGGAGGAGGAGGAGGAGGAGGAGGAGGAGGAAAAAAGAAGACAAAGAAGAAAAAGAAGAAAAAGAAAGAAGAAGAAGAAGAAGACAATAGGGTGTGTTTAACTAGTGGTGAAGTGCGTAACTATGTAACTGTAAATACCACAGTTAAGAAAGGTATTTGGCGACGTAGCTTCAACCAAGTGTACCACCAGCAGTAGTAGCAGTGGTAGTAGTAGTAGTAGTAGTAGTAGTAGTAGTAGTAGTAGTAGTAGTAGTAGTAATATATAGTAGTAGTAATACGTTTTTTTTTTTTTATGCAGGAGAGAAGGCCAGCCAAGAGCAACAAAATATTAAAAAGAGGCCCACTTGAGTGCTAGTTCTCTAAAAGATAAGTACAGAATTAGGCAAAATTAGGGAGCAGGTGTCTTGATACCTCCTTCTTAAAAGAAGTCAAGTTGTAGGAAGATGAAAATACAGAAGCAGGGAGTTCCAGAGTTTACCAGAGAAAGGTATGAATGATTGAGAGTACGGGTTAACTCTTGCGTCAGGGAGTTGGACAGAATAGGGATAAGAGGAAGAAGAAAACCTTGTGCAGCGAGGCCGCAGGAGGAGAGGAGGCATGCAGTTAGCAAGATCAGTAGAATAGTCAACACGAAAATAGCGATAAAAGATGGAAAGAGTTGCAACAATTCGGCGGTGAGAAAGAAGTTGAAGACAGTCAGTCAGAGGAGGGGAGTTGACGAGACGAAAAGCTTTTGATTCCACCCTATCTAACAAAATTGTGTTGGTGAAACCCCACAAACATGCGAAGAGTACCTCATACAGGGGCGGATAAGGCTCTTGTACAAAATTAGCAGTTGGAGAGGCGAGAAAAACTGGCGGAGACGCCGCAGAACGCCCAACTTCATGGAAGCTGTTTTAACAATAGACGAGATGTGAAGTTTCTAGTTGAGATTATGAGTAAAGGACAGACCGAGGATATTTAGTGTGGAAGAGGGAGACAGTTGAGTGTCATTGAAGAAGAAAGGATAGTTGTTTGGAAGGTTATGTCGAGTTCATAGATGGAGGAATTGAGTGTTTGAGGCATTAAACACTACAAACTTGCCCCAATTAGAAATCTTAAAAAGATCAGAAGTCATGCGTTCTGTGGTGTTCTCGTATGTATCTCTGATCACAGTTCTCATCTCCCTGTTCTTCAAATAATCCCTTGTCCATTTTAATAAAGTTCTTCGCAGTCCTCCTATGTTCTCTAGTTTCCAAAGTAGTCTTCCATGAGGGATCTTATCAAAAGCCTTTTCATATCCAGGTATACTGTGTCCACCCATCCATCTCTGTTTTCCAGTCCTTCTATTACTCTCGAGTAGAAGCTTAAGTTCGACATACATGACCATCCTTTCCTGAATCCAAACTGTCAGTTTGTTATGACTTGTTCTTCTTCAGTAGTTGTCGTAAAACAGGGGTAGCATGGAGACACCTGAGTCCATTATGAAAGTGTATTTACGGTAGCACAATACACAACAAGTGTAAACTGAGCGAAACGAGAGGCAGGAGGCGTAGCGTGTGAGCCTCAGGCGGCGGCGAGCGAGGACTGAGGGGAAGGACGTGACGTCAGACAGAAAGGGAGTATGGGGAAAAATAAAGGACATGCTAACATATCCTTTAAATATCGGTATTACGTTGGCTCTCTTCCATTCTAGTGGAACTTTCCCTTCATTTAGTGAACTTGTAATAATTTCCCAAATTGGATCCAGTAGTTGTTCTTTACATTCTTTTAGCACCCAGCCTGATACACCATCCGGCCCCATTGCTTTTCTGACATCCAAATTATCCAATAATCTCCCAGTATCCTCTTTATGCACTGTGATTTCCTGTAATCCTTGGTAATGCAATGTCCTATTAGATTCTGTAAAATCTACAGTGAACACCGTTTTGAAGCTGTCATTCGTTATTTCACACATTTCCTTCTCTGTTTGGTATGTCCTCCCTCCTTTAATTATTTTTTTATATTGTTTTCTTGTTCTTCATTTTCTCATTTATGAATTTGTAGAAAAGTTTGGGTTCGTCTTTGCTTTTACTCACCACATCTTTCGCAAAGTTTCTTTCTTCCTTTCTCCTTACTCCGATCTGTTAATTTATCGCATCCTTATACTGCCGTCTGTTATTGTCATGTCTCTGCTTTATGAGTTTCTTCCAAGCTTTATCTTTTGCCCTTTTCACTTCTGTACATCTAGCATTGTACCAAGCGTGTATTTTTTTCTTAACTCTTTAGAAAGGTACGCATTTCTTTATTCCATTATATCTATGTAAGAATATTTCATATTTTCCTTGTATTGTCCTTTCGTGCATAATGTTTCTCCATGTAATATCAGCAAAGAAAAGGTTCCTTAATTTTTCAAAATCTGCTCTTGCATGATTTAATCTCTTTTTTTTTTGTAGTCATCTCTGTAACTTAACCCATCCTCCTCCTGTATTTCCATCTCTAATGTCACATGATCACTTCTCATTGGACTAAGGTATTGTATGGTAGGAGGGGGGTCTGATGGTTCTTCTTCTACCCTCCTGTACCTTGTTGACTCCTCCACCCATTGGTCCATTGTATTTACCATAGTCAACTAACTGTAACACCTCGCTCCACTGTCCACCATTATGTGTGTGTGTGTGTGTGTGTGTGTGTGTGTGTGTGTGATGTGATGTGATTTGATGTGATGTGATGTGATGGTATGTGTACGTGTTGCTATGATTGTTATTACTTTGATTATTATTATTACTATTATTGTTATTATTATTATTATCATTATTATTATTATTATTATTATTATTGTTGTTATTATTATTATTATTATTATTATTATTATTATTTGTGTAGTAGTAGTAGTAGTAGTAGTAGTAGTAGTAGTAGTGGTAGTGGTAGTAGTAGTAGTAGTAGTAGTAGTAGTAGTAGTAGTAGTAGTAGCATAATACATATTATAGTATAGTCGTGGTGGTGGTGGTGGTGGTGGTGGTGGTGCTATTGTACCATCAGAAATAGAAAGTTTATTTAGTCTCTTACTTATCTCTATTCATCATCTACACTTCCCCATAATTTTCTTTTCATCTTATCGACACACATCACACTTTCCCCTCATTTCGTTTCTCTCAGCTTTTTCATCCCTATACTACTTATCATATTCTCTTATGATTACGGTTTCATAATCTCTCTCTCTCTCTCTCTCTCTCTCTCTCTCTCTCTCTCTCTCTCTCTCTCTCTCTCTCACCGTATCCCCATCACCTTCCGCCTTGCTTTCTATCTCACACCTCCAGCCTCCAGTACCATGCAACAGTACTCGTATACCTTCACAGCACTGCCAACTCCAAGGCGAGAATGAATGATAATGGTTTGTTTATTTCTCATCCCTCCCCCTCGTATTGCGATTGCACAGCATGTAGCATCAAGCCAAGATTTAACAGAGCATCAGTAAAGGACACTGAATGAAGGGAGTGGAGTGGAAGAATAATGGAGTGTGGGAGAGGAGTAAGAAGTATGTAGTGTGACGGTGGTGGTGATGGTGATTTATTGTCGTTAGGTAGTGATCGAAACGCTCCGAATCATAAGAGAGACATTTCAAAATGCAGTCCCAATGAGGTAATGTGATGCTTAAGAATACAAATTAATTAATCACGGAAGGTTTGCTTTCATCCCTGACGACTAACCTAGTTGTGAGCAACCCGCCGTTTCCACCCACGTAACACAAACCAGTCTAGGCTGCAGGGATACTTCAAGTTTACTGCAATGGACAGAACATCTCCTGATGAAAGCTCATCGTCCAATAAGTTCAGACAGCCAGTAGCAATTTCGCCCTCCGACTCCCCATCCCCAGCGTCCCAACCCTTGTGACTTCGCATCACAGAGCGTTTTGCACTTTCCTCTTATCGACCAAATCCCTGCCTTTGAAAACTCCTGTGCATCGTCATTTAGTCTCCACACAATGGAAACGAGATAACGGTCAGTCAAACACACATTTTTTTTTTTATCAAAGAACCTTCAGGATGTTCACAATAAAGTTTTCACAACATGGCAACACGTCCCAGACCAAACACCTCATAGTAAGAGCCAGTCCGGTGCAACACCCGACACATCCACAGTCACAAATTCAAATAATAGGAATCATCAAAAAACACGAAAGGGGCTGTTGACCTGCCTTCAATTCGTCATCACCAAGCCAGCCCTCTAAGGCTCTCACGTCACACAACACACGCACCCTGTCACAGGGAGCACCAAGGCTTTTCATATCGCCCTTGGTCTACTGTCACTCATATATTACCATCAAATGCAGACCACGTTAAACATTATAAAGGAGCCCACTCACAAGATATAATCAAGTTAAGTTATGTCACCTGAAATCAATCCTTTAGTCCTCTTTTGATCGTGGTTGATTGTTCATGCTTTACGTCACCAGAATATCTCGCCCTCGGCAGCAACAGTAATTTGTGATCAGCAGTGCGGAGCAAGGGGTATCTGTCACACACAGAGTATAAGCCACACTGACAGACGGAAGTAGAGGCACATGACGGACTGAAGTGGAGGTACACTCTCGTGGTTCGTAACGAGCCAATTGTCAATCTCATTGGACACGCCACCAGTTGAACTTGGAATCGCGAATCAAATTGGTTGACGAGCGCCGGGATTCCCAGACAGTATAAACGGAATAAAAGAGATCATCTCTCCTACTTTTTTTATGTAATAAGGAAAATCTAGAGATGGAACAAAAACGATTAGCGCATCATTTTTTTTTTTTTTTTTTTTTCTTCTTCTTGGGATAGGCGTGAAAGTACCTGAGCGATCCCCTTGATAGTAATACTGCAAGTGGTAGTTTTATGTGCATGTTTAGGTCCAGCAGAAGAAGTGGTGCGGGGGAAAGGCACTGAGAGGGTCGTGATCGTAATTCATGAAGCAGGGAGAGGGAGAAGACAGGGCTTCGTGTGCAAGGTTGGTCGAGTGTCTGCCAAACTCATGATACGTGCTCTTCGACACACATCGAGGCTGTTCGCATGTCAGAGTTAGGGATGAAGACGCCCTAGTAACAGCAAAGATATGAGCACTGCACCAGCGTGATGTCTGAATCGTAGGATCTTATGATAAAATTCGTTCTTCGATCGCAACGTGTCGAGTTCGGCAACGTACACCAAATATGATTCCGTGCATGTTCTTCCTAGTAGAATATCAATGGATTTTTTTTTTTTTTTTTTTTAGGCAGAAAATTAAGGTGCACTCTTGCTATCTCAATATTATTCGTTCGTACAACCGCTCACAATTCCAAGACGAGATCTCATCTTTTTCTTAAGATTCGAGTTGCGCTGGTCTTTCGTAGCCTCCCTATCTCCCTAAATTCTTACTGGTCCGTGTCTTATGAGAATTAATCACTTCAGTAAAGTCGTAAGTTGTAATATAAAATCAATCCATCCATCGTAAGTTGTAAAGATAAAGTCTAAACTGTCTCGAAGTTAATTAATGATAAGCATCTCATAGGGGCCTGTAAAAAATGTTTTCATTTAACAGGTCCAGCTGTATCACTTAACATGTCCACTATAAGTTAAAGATTTGTTTGTAAAAGCTAAATAAACATTTTTAATTTGAATTTGAAATTTGGGATATAGGCCTTAAGCCGCGCTCTAAAGCAAGTTCACACGTGTCAATATGCGACTGAAATTACAAGTCGCTAGAAGTGTCGACTAAGCCCTTCAAGTCGGAGCACGTTCACACAGCGACTGGGAAGTATCGGCTGGTTGGCGGGAAGTGAACGTAAACAAACAGCTACCCAACAAAATGTCTTCCTCCAGTGACGATCAAATTAAATCATCACAACTTCACAAGTATTCAATCCTCAATTCCAACAACACCCTCCATAGAGGGAAATAGTTCTTGGAAAGTAGCAGCGATCTCATCGAACGTAGATTTGCATAAGCTTTTTTTTTTTCTTTGCTTTATAATTCATCGCAGATGTGATCTTTTCCCTCATAAATTCTAAGATCTTCTCTACATCTGGATATTACATTTTCAAAACTTTCTCCATGACGTCACAAAGTAAACAAAGTCGCAAATCGATTGAACAAGACCAACATGTCGGTCTTGTTTTGCAATTCATTTTCCAGTCGCTAGGCATCGATATTCGGGATATTCGGGAATTACCGACTTGCAATTTCAGTCGCATATTGACATGTGAACCCGTCTTCAATCACTATAAACATATGATGGAAATCTGATTAGGAAAGTATTACATAACAAATAACTTCTTGCTGGAAGTTTGCTTATACATTCAGTCTGTTTCTAAAAAGGGTGACCGTTTTAATCTCTCAAACTAGCGTCCTATAGCTTTAAGATGGGTTCACTATTGTGCCAATTTGCAACTGAAATTACAAGTCGCTAGAAGTATCGACTGAGCCCTTCTAGTCGGAAAACATCACACATAACGACTGGAAAGTTCATAATAGTTTGGGCTTTGGCGGGAAGTGAATGTAAACAAACAGCTACCCGCTAAGATGTCTTCTTCCAGTGACAATGCTGAAGCGATGGTTGTTCTTTTGGAAGAGTCAAAAGAAAAGAAAATGCCTGTGGATACGTCCCTGGCTAAGTAGGACGAAAGAAAGGAGTGTCCACCACACACTAATCTTACGAAGGTTATGCACAATTGCGATCAAATAAAATCCTGACAAGGTCTTCAATCCTCACCAACAACATTCTGCATTGAGGGAAACAGTTCTTGGAGACTGGCAGCCATTTCGTCGAACAACGATTTGTGCAAGCTTTTTTTTTTTTTACTGTATAATTCATTTCTGGGGTCCCAGATGTGTTCTTTTTCCCTCACCAGCTCCAGCATCTTCTCTACATTGACACCACATTTTTCAAAGCTTACTCCATGACATCACAACGTAAATAAAGTCATAAATTGACTAAACAAGACCAACATGTTTGTTTTGTTTTGCGACTGGTTCCTCCAGTCGTTAGGCACCGATATTCAGTCGGAAACTACCGACTTGCATCTTCAGTCGCAAATTGGCAAGTAAACCTGCCTTTAATCCCTTGATTACCTAGTTATTAAATCTATCCTCAATATAAAGATTCTTAAACATCTGTCACTTCACAATCTTTCGCTCTATTAGTGATCTGTCTCTCCGTATTCAGTCTTGGTCATCCTCTTTTAGAAATTTTAGTGAAACTTTTACTGTAGACATATCAAAAGCTTTTCATGCAGTTTGACACAAAGCTTTGATCTCAAAACTACCTTCCTACAGCTTCTATCCTTCTTCCTGCCATTTCATCTCAGGTTTCCTCTTCGATTACATATTCTTGCTGCTCATCTCCTAAACCAATTAATAATGGTTTCACCCACTCATATTATTCATCAATGATCTAAACCAAACTTGGCCATTCCCCTTGTCCTTCCCTGCAGGTTCCTGACTCAGCCCTCATGGAGTGCAACATGAACGAGACTCTGGAAGGGAAGTGGTTCATGCAGGTGGATGAAGATAAATCTGTAATGGACAAAGCCAAGATACACTGAGCAAGCAAAAGAAGTAACAGTATGATGTATATTCTTCAGAGGAACATAGCTGCAGCATATATAGTCTACTATTCCACCTATGTGGTGTATTCAATAAAGACACACTAAACCAATGCAAGTAATATTCCTCTTCCTCTCTGTGCCTCAAATTCTTAGACACTTCGTTCCCTCATTAGGACTATTTTCAAGTCAGAAAATAATAAGTTTCTCTCTCTCTCTTTGAGTGCAGTACTGGATCATAGTGTTGCCACTGTTTTATAGCAAAAATTATTTTATTTCATAGTTTTCAGACCCTACCCAACATTCTGCTGCTGATTCTCTTCAACAATGGCTTCACATATCTAAGCAACAGGCAGAGAATTGGTGAGTAAATGCATGTTTGGGGGTTTCACTCACAGTTTTACTAGATAGGGTGGAATCAAAAGCTTTTTGATCTCATCAACTCCCCTCCTCTGACTGAATGTCTTCAGCCTCTTTCTCACTGCTGGAATGTTGCATCCCTTGCTATCTTTTATTGCTATTTTCATGCTAACTGCTCTTCTGATCTTGCTAACTGCATGCCTCCCCTCCTCCTGCAGCTTCACTGCACAAGACTTTCTTCTTCCTCTCACCCCTATACTGTCCAACTCTCTAATGCAAGAGTTAGCCAGTATTCTGAATCATCCATACTTTTTTTTTTTTTATACCATGTGGGCTTTTAATGGAAATTTATGGGCTAAAGGGGATATTTTTTGGGGTACCTCCTATCTCAAAGCCCACCCGCTAGAAAACCATTGCCCTGAGTGAGGAAGCCCAACCTACACTTGGACCGTGGACAGGATTCGAACCCGTGCGCTTGGAGGTCCCTCGGACCCCAAAGCACGCATGGTTCCACTGTACCATGGCAAACCCCCCTGTCTGCTTCTGTATTTCCATCTTCCTATGACTTGACTTATTTCAAGACATTTTTTGCTAACTTTCCTAATCTTTAAGGGAACTGGCAATCAAGTAGGATTTTTCTTTTTATTTTTTGTTGTCCTTGGCCAGCTTTCCCTATTCCATAAAAAAAATAAACAAATAAATAAAAAAAACCAAATAACTAAATGAAAAAAAAACATGAACATTGTAGCTTACATAGTATCCACATCCTGCTGTGTCTCAGTACTTCAGTTCTTCACACAGTGGTGTTGCCCTTCTTTGTAAACCTTGTAAAAATAAAGATAGGTAAGGAAATCCATATGTTCTGTGTTGGACCTGCTAGAGTATTCTATTGACCATTATCTTCATGTCACTGTGTCAAAATATATTTGCCTTTACATAGTCAAAAATCCCTCTGAATTTAGGGATGCACCTAACTTAGCACTAAAAACTTTGTCATCTGCACAGAAAATATCAAGAGAAAGTGCATTGTAGCAAAGATTGGATACCGATGGGTGGCAGGTGCACACTGATGCCATGCCACACTTCCCACAGAGCCAATCAGATGAGATCACCTCCATCTAATCTGACAGGTGCTCCCTTTATATTTGCACGGAGATCATTGAATCTACAAAAAATTACCTGTGAATACTACCTGAATTAAAACATCAACAGTGATAGCGACCTCAAGTCAGGCAGACATTCCAGGAAGAAAAAGCAAGATCCTCAAACCCGGGAAAGGACGTAACAAAGAAGAAACAATTTTGGCCAGAGCTACACAAGCCACTGAAGCAAGAAAAATGTTCTTATGCATGACACTGGTTTCAGTCTTGCAAGTCTGGCTGTTTTGGCAAAAGAACTAATTAGTTAGAATCCTACATTGCAGTATACTTACATAGCATTGAGATAGTAACAACTTTTTCTTATTCAGACATTAAACACGTGAAAAAGAAACAATTTATTGATAATACTACATGCTTTTCCAATAAAAAAATCTTCACTAGCATGTATTGATTTGAAAAACAACTATCTTCATGAAATTTTCTACCAAATTTTAAAAACAAATATTGAAATGAAAATATCTAAAAATAAGTTATGGCTGGAGTTGGCCCACAAGAGTAAAATAAATTCAAACTAATATATTTCAAATGTCAAATATCTCAAAACCTCATTTTGTGGGGATTTGCACTTCCAACACTAAGTGCCTCATATATAGTGTACAATAACCTCAGAGAGAGAGAGAGAGAGAGAGAGAGAGAGAGAGAGAGAGAGAGAGAGAGAGAGAGAGAGAGAGAGAGAGAGAGAGAGAGAGAGAGAGAGAGAGAGAGAGAGAGAGAGAGAGAGAGAGAGAGAGAGAGAGAGAGAGAGAGAGAGAGAGAGAGAGAACATATCCTAAATGAGCACCAGGGTGTGATGTACAGAGAAGCAAAGTAAAAATCAGTTCTACAATTTCTCTGTACTATTCAGTACTTATACAACCACAAAGCCACCATGCCTTGATATAACATTGCTTCTGTAACTCAGCTGCTACACCCATGGATTATAGGATGGTAGAGGACAGTCTCTCTCTCTCTCTCTCTCTCTCTCTCTCTCTCTCTCCACAATTTTCATTACCAGAATGCAATTTTCATGACATTTTGCTGGACAAATAATTAACAAGTTTCATGGTCACAACAAAGAGACACCATGCTCTTCCATGTGGGTAATTCAGTAGATCTCCCTTGGTGTCGGTCTACCAAACATGTTTTTCCAGGAAAACGGCATCTTCCACGCTATGTTTTCCCTCTGAAACACAATAAAATAAAAGGACATTAATGATTAGAGAAGACAAGTGAGAGAAACTTTGTGAAGTAATAAGATTCTTTCATTCCTATAATTCAATAGTTGGGGATGACAACTCACCTCCACCAGCTTCTTCCAGGAACTGAGAAAGTTGAGGAGCATCACAGCATCCATTGAGTTGTCTCCCTCCTCGACAAACTTGATGAGCACAGTGGTGGGGAGGTCACTGCAACATACAAAATCAGTGTAAGCAAAATCTGTTATAAATGTTAATGATAGATTTCCACAATCTTCATCTTTACTCCATCACTAAAATTGTTCTCTTCACTGCCAACACTCTTATACTAATGTCTGCCACAGAAACCTTCCATTTCCTTTCCTTATGCTTATTACACACTGACAAAACACCAACAGCCTGCCATTCATCTTATTTTTTCTAGGATAAAGAAACTGAATGGATCCAAGGTGCATTATTACTATCATGATATACAGTACATAGGTTGGCATTATTGGTCATCTGGTCATTACTTTCCAATGTTATTGATTCACTGATATCAAAAATATTTTTAGTTTTCAACTATCAATAATTACAACTGGTAGTCCTAGTTGCTGGAACGTAAGTATGTTCAAGATTTAAACTTTCAAAATCAAATATAGTTATTTTACTTAAAACGTTACTTTTCATTAGTGAAGAGACAGGATTAATATTGAATTTGAAGCTTTTTCTAAGATTTTTCCAAGTTTTCTAAGATAACAATAATTAAGATTTGGATTTATTGATTTGTTATCTAAAACATCAATGTTGTTAATGCTAGTATTGGAATTTTAGATTTATCGTTTGCTGGTTGTCAGCTTATTGGACGATAAATCTGTCACCAGTTATTGGTTATCACCAATAAAGTTATCACTGTCAATTTGTCAATTATCATGATAACCTCTTTTTATTAGCCTTTCTTTACAGCACTGAGGCATCCAACTCAGTGAGAAGCATCCACTACATCCATACATAAGGGGTGTAGTAGATAAGGTGATGAGAGTAGGATCGGGCAGACGTCCATGCGTAGGTTCGAATCCCACCACACACCACCTTGGTAATTTGCCATTTTTCAAGTAGTTTAAAGTTACCTACATGCCACCATGATACCCAGGTTCTAGCTGGTTACACCAAAGATGTGCTTGGGTGGTGATATGGGCCCTAATATGGGTACCACTATAAATAAAATTGCCTGTGCCACTAATGGGTGGAAGCTTAACAGCACTTCCAAAGCTCTTCAAGCTACATACAGGTGCTATAGGCCAAGACAAAAAAAAGAAAAATAAATAAATAAAAATACATACATCAGTGCATCTCACTGATTGAACCTTAAGAACCTTACCAGACCTCCATAAAGTGCTTTACAAATCCACTGCCTGAGAGGAAAGGCTGCTCAACTCCATGTTCATCTGTGCATTTCTCAAGCTCTAAAGCCCCAGCAGACCTGGTGGTGAAAAGGGCAAGAGATGAGGGACTAACACTATTATCATCACAAGTGGTGTGTGAAGAGGGCAAGAAGCAAGGGATGCTACCACCCCTGCCACCACTATCATCAGAAATACTATAATGTCATTTTCTGTACAATACTCAAGAAAAGGAGGCACAATTATATGAACTCAGTACTTTAAAGAAAATTGCCTCTTGTGACAAGCTACCAAGTCATTTACACAACTTTGAGGGATATTATGTACTTTTTGTTATTGTGGTACAGTGAATATGGCCAGTTTTATCCTTACTGGTCATAAAAATATTTAGACTGCACACTCACTGAAGATCTTTTATGTTCTGCTGTGATGTTCTGGAAGTGAGGTAACGCAGCTGTGGGCCGGTCATCTGGCTATTGTCCCAGCGCTCATAAGCATTGCAGGATGCAAACATCACTATCTCCCGCACCCCGGCCTTGCACCAGTCTGTCAGCTCCACCAGGAATGCTTGCCGCTCCGTCTATAGATCGTGCCAACAAAGCACTAGGATATTGTCACACCCACAAGTTAAAACATTCCTACTATTGCAATCATCAACATCATAAAGTATAATATAAGAAAGCATCCAAGTCTGCTTTCAATACAAAGTTGTTAGGTGATGCATTGGGGCCTGACTAAGGACAACAGTAACGAGGTGAAAGACACTTGATAACTCACTGTAAAAGGATACAAGGTACAGACTGATAAAGAGTGAACATTGAGAGAAGACAAAAATGGCATGACCATTTTTATCCTTCTGTAACAAGACAATTAACATCTTCACACACACAGCAAGATAACCAGCCAGCGAACTACAGTACCCTGATTAGTGGTGCCCGGATCTGCATCACAGCCAAGGACTGAGAGGCAAGTAGGTACAAGTCAGCACTGGTGGTGACCTCTTTGCTGTTGGGATCATATGGGTTGCCTCCCACCAATGGGTACAGTGCTGTATGGTGCACAATTGCCACCTATAATGAAATAAAAAGTTACTGCATCAATACCACCATTACAACAAGGCACTGAATTATACAGCTCTACACAATATTTAAATGTTTTACCATAAAACTGTCTGTTCTTCATCTCTAAATCATTCAGTGTAGATTATCAAAACTTGCACATTTTATTTGGTAGAGACTGATCATCATTTGATTTCATGAACCTAACCTAACTTAACCTAACCTAACACACACACACACACACACACACACACACACACACACACACACACACACACACATGTATATATATATATATATATATATATATATATATATATATATATATATATATATATATATATATATATATATATATATATATATATATATATATATATATATATATATTTAAAGGCAAGTACTACGTACATAATATTAAGAACATTATCATTAATCAGCGATACCACAATCAGTGCAGTAAAGCAAAGTGGCCATCAAGCTGACACAGAAGACACACCTTCTCACACGGCATGTTGGTGATGAGCAGGTCCACTGCCAGCTGTCCAGCATTGCCAACACTCACTGACGGCTGCAAAGATTAGCCCCACCTGCTCATTTGTCCATCGCTGGGTTTCATTTACAAACAAGAAACACAGATAAATGCAAGTGAATCATTTATACCAGAATAACAGAATAAGAAATGCAATGTATTTGTGTATGCCAGTCAGAAGAGTGTGTGAGAAAGGAGGCTGAAGGCTATAAGGGTCAATATCAGTCTTCAAACTTTCTTGTTAGTTGGGTGTTTCCCTTCAAAATGAGAACACTACAATACCAGGCAAGATTCAGTTTTCTAGTCAACTACTGGTTTACTTGTACTATGGCCTGCTTCCATTTCTATCTGTTGTGTGAGTAACTCGTATCTTTCCTTTAAATGTGTTTAATGAGACAGCACTCACAGCTTGTTACTGCAACTTATTCCAACAGTCAACCACTTACTGTATACAGTGCATGTGTTCTTTTGGGAATACTACACATTTTCTTTTTCAGTCTTTATCAAACACACTCACCAGAATCAAAGTGAAATCCCTAAGGCTGGGCAGAGAGTCCTTGTTGCAGGCTTGAACCAACATTGTGATCAGCTTCACACTACACTGCACTCTTATTTATTCCTGTAACACAATTAAATTGTAAACAAAATGAAAATCATAAAATGTATGGGACCCAATTTTTAAGCACTTTAATTTCAATTTGAGTCCTATCAATCCCAGTATTGTTTGTTTCTGTCTTTCCTTATTTTCTATATTCTATTCCTCTCTCAAAGATTCCTGCTACTCTTCAATATGATTAGCGTAGACCAAAGTGAATTCGGGTCACTTTTTACATCTTTTATTATAAAATCTACACAAATCAGCCAAATCAATTGAAAATTTGTGTGAAGGTACCTTACTATGTGATACATATCCCCTGAAAGAAAATACTAATTTTGTTCATCATTATAGAAGTTATTAACATAAATAAGTGGCCTACTCTATGCCGAAGTCCTGGTGTGAATTGGACCACCCTTTGGGCCACTAAAGTTCTAATGTTTTTTTCAGTATCTTTTATGTATTTTACTTTTTTTTCTTTTCTCTCTTTCTCTCTCTCTCTCTCTCTCTCTCTCTCTCTCTCTCTAATATGTTTTTAGATTTTTTATAGTTGTTATAGGCCACATCCACACCTCGAATCTGATAAGGTGTTGTGCCCACAAGCTTTATGGGTCCATAAAACATATTTCACATCAACAGAGTCATCAACATCATCCTTTTTTGGCCTGTCATATGCGTCATTTGGTTTTCTTTCCAAAAACTTCATTTTCAAGAGCTCTTTGCCACACAAAATCACACGCCCAATGTATGCTTTTCCATAATCATCTTCGTTTGTGTCCTCTATACTGCTGATTGAAAAATGACTGCTGTTCAATAGCTCAGCATCTTCCTCCTCTGCTGAACTGGGTTCCTTTAGTGGAGTGCTGTTGCGGAATCTCTTCCTTGATGTCCTTTCTTCTGGCGCTTTCCTTTTCTTTTCTAGTCTCTTCTTCAAACTCTCCCAGAAAGTTGTCAACATCTTCATCTTCCCCAGATGAAACTTCTTTCCTTTTTCTTGTGGTTCTGTTTCTTTGTTTTTCTTCTGCTTTCTTCTTCTTTTCAAGGATCAT
This sequence comes from Portunus trituberculatus, assembly GCF_017591435.1. Lineage (NCBI taxonomy): Eukaryota > Metazoa > Arthropoda > Malacostraca > Decapoda > Portunidae > Portunus > Portunus trituberculatus. The sequence continues at coordinate 24,572,579 of NC_059304.1, forward strand.
CTTTTCTGTCTCCTCGACTGCTTCTAAGAACTCATCGTGCGTTATGACGCAACTATGGACATCTATTTTTCTTCTTGCCATTGTCTGCGTTGTACCACTAGTGGTTGGGTAAGGCTTTCTGAAATATCTGCCATTGTCTGCTCAAAAGAGGTTGAGGGGGAAATCATCTCTCTGGAAGGACTGACCTTCTTTGGAGTCGCTGGTTTGTGGACTGGCTCTGAAGATGTCTGGACACTTTTGCATAATTTATACAGATCTGGGTTGAATGTTTTCACTGGATAAACACTGCAGTCAGGTGGATACAAACCAGTCTTTTTAAAGGCCATTTTTACAATTGGGAGACTGAAACATTCATCCCAAACCTTGCCCACCAAACCTACAAATTCCCCTTTGGTAATTTTCCGAGCAGTTTGCTGCTTGCCATTTGGCAATAGTGGCATCCCACCTGGTCTTCAAAGGCTTGGAATAGCAAACATCAAGAGGTTGCAGTACATCAGTGATGTGAGGAGGAAGATTAATGATGGTTTTAACTAAAAAAAAAAAAAAAAAAAACATTAGGAAGCTTTGATTTAGCAAAAACATAATAAAAGTGTGGTGGCCCGATACACCCCGGTATACGAAATACACCGGGGTGAATCCGGCCACTCATTGAAGTGCCTATAGCACTAAAACTAAAAGGAATTTTTTATTTCTGATTAAAGCATGCAAAAGAACAGAGAATTGTCTATATGATCTGCAATTCTTATAAAAATTCTACAAAATTTTGTGTACTTTCAGAAGAAATTGTTTTTTTTTTTTTTTTCGGATACAAATATTTTGCAACTTTGAAAAACACACTTTTTTTGGGGACGCCCTAGGAACCATAAGTTTTCGGTCAGGACCAAAAACTTTTTAAGGTTGTGTAGATACTGAAGTGGGCTTTCAAGCCCAGTATTCACTTTTTTCAATATTCAAATTTTTCATAAATTTTTGAGGAGTGGCCCAATTCACCCCAACTGGCAGGGGGGACCAGTTCACCCCGGTCTATACTAGTTTCTTTGTCACATTATATCATTATTATCTTTTTAGTACAACTTTTACAACTATGTGCTTTCTGATGTGATGTGTGTTCTGCTGATCTTTGATGCAAATACGTCTTATTTGTTGGTGATCTCAAACTGTATTTTGTGCTTCCATCCATAAAATCTCAGGCTTTTAGTGATATTCAATCTTTACAAAATTATATTTTTGTTCTGTATCAAAGATGTTTTTTTGGGGGTCTTACTTTTCTTATCAACAAATGCACTTGCATGAACTTCTCCAGACAAAATACTGTTCTTATTTCTGACTAATTCTTAGGCAATCACCCCATTCCAAAAAAATGCATAAAGAATGTGTTGGGGACACTGGCATTCTAAGATATTCCTCACTGAAATTCCACCTCTCTCTCTCTCTCTCTCTCTCTCTCTCTCTCTCTCTCTCTCTCTCTCTCTCTCCAGGTAATCCAAACACACACACACACACATACACATACACACACACTGCGTAGTGTAGTGGTTAGCACGCTCAACTCACAATCGAGAAGGCCGGGTTCGAGTCCCGGCGCGGCGAGGTACGGGATGTAACTCAAGGGGTTGTGGCCTCGCTTTCCCAGTGTGTGTTGTGTGTGATGTGGTCTCAGTCCTACCCGAAGATCGGTCTATGAGCTCTGAGCTCGCTCCATAATGGGAAAGACTGGCTGGGTGACCAGCAGGCGACCGTCACACACACACACACACACACACACACACACACACACACACACACACACACACACACACACACACACACACACACACACACCACACAAGTGGAACAAGTTTAACTAAAAATGATAAAGGCAGGAGACTAAAAATGATGTATACGAACACAGATGGGGTTTTATCAAGTAAATTAGAATTAAGAGATTACATAAAGAAAGAAAATCCAGATATTGTATGCCTGGCTGAAACAAAACTAAATAAGGCAATCAAAATAGACTTGGATAATAGGTATAATGTATGGAGAAGAGACAGAGTGGGTAAAGGAGGAGGAGGAGTCATGATTATGTTAAGGAAGGAGATAGTGATCAACCAAGTGGAATGTGGGGAAGGAAAAGCAGAAGTATTGTATGTTAAGATGCATATTAATAAAAAAAAGAGTTAACAATCATTGTAACATATGTGCCACCAAAACAAATTCATGGACCAATCAAGAATATAAAGACATGATAGATGACACAATAAGGAGTCTAACGAGAATCGTTAAAGAAAGGAGAAAAGTGATATTAGTAGGAGATTTCAACTGTAAAGAAGTGGACTGGGAAAATTATGAAAGTGGTATGGGGGAAGAAGCCTGGGGAGAAAGATTCTTGAACCTAATGATAGACAATATGATGGACCAGAGAGTAAAGGAATGCACAAGATTCAGAGGAAACGACGAGCCGGTGAGATTGGACCTAGTTTTTACAAGGGCTATACAAATGAATGATGATATAAGATATAAGTGCCCATTGGGAAAGAGTGACCATGCAATATTAGAAATAGATATAGAAGAGGGAAAGGAAGATAGAGACGATTCATACAAAGGAGACCGATTAAATTACAGAAAGGCTGATATTGAGAATCTCAAGAACTATTTTAAAACGTAGACTGGGAGGAGATGGAAAACTCAGAGACAATGCAAGAGAAATATAACTTATTTTTGGAAATATACAAAACAGGAGTCAGGGGAATATGTCCCGAAATATAGACCTAAAGAAGAAAGAAAGAAAGATTGGTTTAATGCAAGGTGTGCTAGGGCAAAGGAGAAAAGAGATGGAGCATGGAAAAGGTGGAGGAGAAATAGAAATCCAGCAAATAAGGAAAACTTCAAGGCAGTGAGAAATGAATATGTTAAGGTGAGGAAGGAAGAGGAAAAGAACTTCGAAAAGGACATTGTCGAAAAATGTAAGGAGCAACCAAAATTGTTCTATAGATTCATAAATGGAAAAATTAGGCAAAAAGAAACAATAGAAAGGTTAAAAGGAGAGAACGGGATGGTGGAAGACCCAAAAAGTATGGCAGAACTATTAAATAAAAAATTTCAGGAGGTCTTTACTAAGGAATCTAAATTTGAAAGGCCACAGGGTAATAGAGAGACAATCTATATGAAAGAGATTAAAGTAACCAAGCTTGAAATAAAAGAGTTAATGAAGGAACTGGATGAAGACAAGGCAATGGGACCGGATGAAGTCTCAGGCAGAATACTGAAAGAATGTAGGGAAGAACTAGCAAGTCCTATATACAACATCATAAAATGCTCAATAGAAAATGGAACAGTACCAGTAGAATGGAAAAGAGCTGAGGTGGTTCCCATATATAAGAGCGGAAGGAAGGAAGAACCTTTAAATTACAGACTGGTATCACTAACTAGTGTAATATGCAAGATGTGTGAAAGAATACTAAAGAAACAATGGATCAAGTTCCTTGAAGACAACAAATTAATATCAAATAACCAATTTGGTTTTAGAAAAATACAGTCTTGTGTAACTAATTTATTGAGTTTCTATTCTAGAATAGTTGATAGAGTACAAGAGAGAGAGAGAGATGGGTTGACTGCATTTATTTGGATTTAAAAAAGGCATTTGACAAAGTGCCACATGCAAGATTACTATGGAAGTTAGAGGAGAAGGGTGGCTTAAAAGGAAGCACATTGAGATGGATAGAAAATTATTTGAGGGGGAGAGAAATAAGGACGGTAGTTAAAGATATGAAGTCCAAATGGAGAGCAGTAGAAAGCGGAGTGCCACAGGGGTCAGTATTAGCACCAATACTTTTTCTCATTTATATTAACGATATGCCAGGAGTGAACAGCTACATAAATCTGTTTGCAGATGATACGAAACTGTGCAGAGTTATAAAGCAAAAAGAGGATTGTGAAATACTGCAAGAAGACCTAAATAAGATCTGGGAATGGAGCTAAAAGTGGGAAATGGAATTCAATGTGAACAAAAGCCATGTCATGGAAATGGGAAAGAGTGAAAGACGACCTGTGGGAATCTATAAGATGGGAGATGGAGTAGAACTGGAGAAAGTTAAAAAGGAAAAGGACTTAGGAGTGACGATGGAAGAAAACAATCAACCAGTAAGCCATATTGATAGAATTTTTAGAGAAACATATAATTTGCTAAGGAATATTGGAGTAGCATTTCACTACATGGACAAAGAAATGATGAAGAAATTGATAAGTACTATAATAAGATCCAGATTGGAATATGCAGGAGTAGTGTGGACCCCTCATAAAAAGAAACACATAAGGAAATTGGAGAGGCTACAAAAAATAGCTACAAGAATGGTTCCAGAATTTGAAGGGATGACATATGAGGAGAGACTAAAGGCTATGGATCTACCAACCCTGGAACAAAGAAGGGAGAGAGGAGACCTGATACAAGTTTATAAATTGATCAACGGAATGGACCAAGTGGATAATGAGAAACTGATCCTGAGAGAAGAATATGACATCCGAAGAACAAGATCGCATAGTAAAAAGCTGAGAAAAGGAAGATGTCTGAGAGATATTAAAAATATAGTTTCCACAGAGATGTATTGAGACATGGAACAGTTTAAATGAAGAAGTAGTGTCTGCAACGAGTGTGCATACTTTTAAAGTAAGATTGGATAAGTGTAGATATGGAGACGGGCCACACGAGCATAAAGCCCAGGCCCTGTAAAACTACAACTAGGTAAATACACACACACACACACACACACACACACACACAGAGAGAGAGAGAGAGAGAGAGAGAGAGAGAGAGAGAGAGAGAGAGAGAGAGAGAGAGAGAGAGAGAGAGAGAGACAGAGAGAGAGAGAGAGAGAGAGAGAGAGAGAGAGAGAGAGAGAGAGAGAGAGAGAGAGAGAGAGAGAGAGAGAGAGAGAGAGAGAGAGAGAGAGAGATGAATGCAAGAGTGGTAGTGGAAATGGAATAGAGTAATGGATATATTTACTGAAATCCCTTGAATTGACGCGTCATTTTAACACGTTCCCTGTAATTGCCAGCACGGTGAACTCACCCGCACTGCGATACAAATAAATTGTTGTCACATCAGTACTGGTCAAGCCAGCAAAGTGAGAAGAGTAGAATGTTGTCTGGGAGGACACCCAAACGAACTGGCAACCTCAAAGTGTTTGCCCACCAGCGGGTCGCATCGCACACCGTGAAAAATATTTGAATTCTCTGTGATACAACCCACTGGTGGGCATACTTTATTTGTCAATATTCAGTGCGTCTCTATACTGTACTAGACTTTTCCTTTCCAAAATTTGTTTAGATATTTTTGTCTCTTTATTTTCCATATTTTAGAAAATGAATGCTACATGGTTTTATAGCCCACTTACTTCAACAGAAGAGAGAGAGAAGATAAAATATGATAACAAAGATGATAGTGTCAACCGGGGTAATTTGGACCAGGTTTTGACAAACTTTGATACTGTTCCCACATTTATTAAGATAAACTTACAAAAATTTTATGAAAACATAAGCAAGTTATTGCCTTTAAATCACTAACAAAAATAAAAAGATCATTCATAGCAGATTCTTCAGCTTTGAAGTAATAAGTGTGGTTCACAGTTATCAAAAAATGGGGTAATGTGAACCACCCATGGGGTAATTTGAACCACCCTTTATAAATGAAAAAAAAAAAAAAAAAAAAAAAAAAAATATATATATATATATATATATATATATATATATATATATATATATATATATATATATATATATATATATATATATATAAATGGATGTAATTCCTCAAAAAAATAAAAAGTTTTATTTCATAAACATTGAGCCTTTCACATTCAAAATAACAAAATCAATGGCAAGAAACAGTGTAGAACAAAAAACTGTTACTCATAGACTACATAGCCTACTCATTTACTTGCCTACTTTAGCCAATGTTTTGGTGTAACACTTGAAGTTATTGTATTCAGTAAGAAGATTATTTATTCTGAATGTGAAAGGTATTTTTATAAGGTCCCTATGAAGTGATACATAAGCATATAATAAGCAGATTATATGTATATATATTACTAATGGGCACTCCTAGCAGACGAAAGAGGATCAGCTGAGTAAAAACAGGGTATAGGCTCAGGGTGTCAAAAGACTGGTCACGTTAATTTTCCTTCCCACTCTGCAGGCTAACGAGCAACAGGGAGCTGATTTTTTGTGTAAAAATACTGCTCATTGGTTTCCACATTCATTTTTCTATAGATTATTGAGCTCGCTATCGCTCGCTAGCCTGTAGAGAGAGTGTGAGCGGACAATTCCTAGGTTTTTGAAGTCTTTTATAGGCTTATAGTCTTCATTAAAAATTTCCCTAAATTATGCTAATTATCCTAATAATCATTATTGGGTATATAATGAGTCTAAGCAATCCCCTTTATAAGCCAAAGATGGCACAGGGCAAAATATTAACGCATATTCTCAAAATATAAACAACTGCGCACTAATTTCCTCTGGACACATTTTCCTTACCGGGGTAAATTAAACCAAAAAGTGAGCATTAATTGTGAGAAAACGAAGCTAAATAAAGTATTGCTGATGAAATCATGTTAAAATAGAGGTAAAACACTCTATAATCATCAATTTGGAAGAGGATAGTTAGCCGCGTCTGACCGCCACAACAAAGTTCGCCAAAACCGCTGATTTGGTAAACAAACTTTACCGCACCTTTTTTTTTGGCTACGATTCAGTGCTTTCAGTCATATAATTGTAATTTCTTTCCTGTATCGATTTCTTTTATCAAACCTGCACAAGATATGTGAAAATAGTTACTTTCTATCGTGAAATGCTCAAAACTTCAAAAAGATGTTTATATATGAATTTATTGTAAATAAGAATGAGGCGGTCCGAATTGTACCGGTTCGTTGGAGGGTCTGATATTCCCCGGTCGACACTATCATAAAAATTTTGATATTATGAAGATCAATAAAGAAAATTATTGAAGTTTATCAAGGAAAGTCCAATTGTGATATCTCAGTTTTGATTATTTGTTATAAAAAACATTTATGTTCTTCTGAAGGAAAAATGCAAGATAACTATATTATCTTACATGTATTACAAAAAAAGAAAAAGGTTTTCCAGTTAATTTTTACAGCATATATTTTTTGTTATTTATTGTTTAGTTTCTTTACATATGTTTATTTATATATATATATATATATATATATATATATATATATATATATATATATATATATATATATATATATAGTTATGCAATTCAAAGGAGTCACCATTGGCAGCTTTTTTTTTTTACAAATTGCTCAAATAATATAAGGAAAAAAATTAAAATCAATAAAACAAAATCATTGCAGCTGTCAAAGAATGTCCAATTGAAATTCCTGTTTCAATGATTTCTTATAGAAATAAGTTTTACCTTCTGAAGAAAAAAATGCAAGAGATTTAATATTTTTTTACATGTTTTAGAAAGAAAATCTGGAAACAAAACTATTTTTCATATAATTTTTATAAAACTGAAAACGAAATAAGCTTCACATTATTAATCAGTCTGTTTTTTACGTCCTCCTACACATACTGTTTATTGAAATTTCACTAGGTATTTCATCACATTTATATTAAAAATAAGATTAATCAAATGTGATATATGTGAAAACTGTTGAACGATCCACCCGTGGATCGCATCGCAACAGTAGATAGTAACTGATGACCCACCGGTGGGTCGTATCGCAGGGAATATGTTCACTAAAACAATAAGGGTAGGAAGGGTTTTTCATCCAGTAATAAGATGGCAGACTGGCAGTACCTGCTACTAATGTGGTCCTGCTGCAGTGTGGTGATGGCTGGACGCCACTAGTTTCTAACCAGTAGGGACTATTGGTTCGTTCCTCTTGGTGGCAGGGCCAGGGGACGAGTGAGGCAAGGCACTAAGTGACTGGAAGTGTGACCACTACTACAGACTACACGGATATGTGCTCTACGGTCTCCTGTATTTGCTACAGCAGAGGCAGTGAAGCTGAGGGCTACACACTCATACAGTGTAATACGAAAGTATCACAAAAAGCTCTAGTCACGCTGCCGCCGTCCACCAATCCTTGGTGTTGACTGTTGACGTCGCTTACCTTGCCAAGCCAACACACTCTGCCATAGAGTATAGCGCGGGCTTTCACACTTAAAATCTATTTGAAGTCCCTCGTATTAGTTTTCATGTCCGGAATTCACGTGTTAAAATCTGCGTCCGGAAGATTTTTTTTTTTTTTTTTTTTTTTGGGGGACTTTTAGTACAGACGTCCCTCTCGCTCTCCTTGTTTCCCGGCTTCCCCTTCGAAGCTCTTTCACTCAGCTGATTTGACGTCACATGTATAAAGCCACGCTATTGGGCAACAAGAGAAAGAGGGAGAAAGAAAAAAAAATAATAATAATAAATGGAGGATATGAGACTAAAATAGGATATGGAGAGGAAATGGGTTAACTCTTACCAATAACACCTTACCTAACCTAACCTGATAATTACTCCCAGTGAGGTCTAACAGCACTGGTTCAAAGGGTGCTGTGAACTTATCATTACAGCTAGCTGTGACCTCACTGAACGTTTCCCTTTGTGCTTCACAACACAGAGTTGTCTGTAGATGGATACCCTCTACAGATAACTCTTTCATCACACAAAATTACATGCACCTAGCTACACATACATTTTTCACTCAAGATTTAGAATTGGGGAAAAAAACTGACTTCTGTACCAACCAACGAGTCACCTTTCCTTTTCACATTTTTAGGGACCGGCACCTCAGTGGGCCTTTTTTTTTTATCACTTTTTTGTTGCCCTTGGCCAGTTATTCCTCTTACATAAGAAAAAAAAACTATGTCCATCACAGCTAGCCGCCTTTCCGCACACTTCTCACTGTTTTTCCTTCAAAATAAGCTTGTGGTGAACACATATTTTATTTGTTGACAACAATATAAATCAAGTTATAATCCATATTAAGATCTCTAGCTATATTTTCTTGTTTCTTGTTAAAATAACACTTTCGGCATTCTATAATTTCAACTTTTTTAATTAGCACGCCTAGGATTGTTTTGGTGCTTGATATAATACTGCTGCGACCCTCCTTCAGCTTCTTCAGGGAGGGGACGCCTCACAATCCTCTCGGGATCCGGGGCGTGTGTGTCGGGGAGAGGGACTTTACCTGGGTGGCGCGGCTCGGCTCCCCGTGATCTCCAGGGTCACATCTCGATCATGGAGGCCTAGCTCAGCGTCCCTTCCATTAAGGTGTGACAGTTTCATAAACACGAGCAACCAACACCTCGCTCACCCTTTAGCTAAAGTCTGCACATATGTACTCATATGAACTACCCATATGTACTCTCTTATGACGCTGCTCCACACTCACACAGGCACACATACCTATCTGGGAGGCTGCTGCAATACACCTTCGCAACACTGCCTCCTCCCACATAAATAGTCGTCTCGACTATTTCCCTAGTCTCGTCCTCCACATTTTACATCCTAGCTACTCAAATCTGTTTCCTCATCTAGAATATAGTCCTGCAATCTCTCAGTTGCGTCCTCCCCGCTGAGTCGGAAGGACGTCAAAATGATTACTCTGTGTTTACATGAATTGCAGCCCCCTACAAGAGAAAATCAGAAGTGATTTGGAGTGAACACGCGTACTCAGTGGCTACTGAGGGAGGTCTAGGCCCGTTTTGCCAGCCAGAAATAAGCCAGAAGAAGACAGAAAATAAGCGTCCGTGCCTGGGTTTGGTGGTGCTTCCCGCCACAAAGCCTGCTGCTTCCCACGTGGGCCCAGCACAAAGAACTATGGTCGTCACAGGCACTGTTGAGGTGGAGGTAGGCGTAGCAGCCCTAGAGGACATGGAGATTGTTGAGGAGCCTCGTCCTGCACCATCTGGCAAGGAAAAACACCAGGAAAATGCTGCTGCTGACCAGATTCCCTGTCGAGATGAACCTGCCCCTGCCACCTCGGACCGTAAACAAAGGCGTCGTCTGTTCTTCCCTGCTGGCCATGGAAAGACAGCCAGTGAGCTTTTCAGCTGGTTTGCTGCCCTGCTGAAACAACACCCAGACCTGCAGCCACTGTACAAAGATGGACGGAACCAGCCTTATCCTCCTTTTACGCCACCCTGGTAAGTGAGGGCTTTCTGGGCCTGGTTATGGAGTGCCCTGGCGACGATGGCACTCACCCTGTTATTATCTATGGAGTGGCGACCAACATTAATGTCAACCTGATAGAGGTACCAGCTGGATTCCATGGGCTGAAGAGGAGGATGGTGGGGCAGATGGCAAGGCCCCAACTGTTGGGAGTGGTGACAGGCAAGGTGCCCACTGAAGTGAATCTCCTGGGCCTTGGACGTCGGCGTGTGGAGCGGTATACACCTGAACCTGACCTGTGCCGCCACTGCAGTCGCTGGGGACACAAGGAATGGTGCTGCCAGTCTGCCCCTCGCTGCAGGTACTGTGCTGGCCCCCATAAGTCAGCACAGTGCCTGGATAAGATCAAGGAGGGCACCAAAATCCCTCCTCACTGCTGCAATTGTGGAGGTGACCACAACACCCACTCCACCCTCTGCACTGTCAGGCCTCGGCCCCAAAGGGAGCCTGCCACGGATGAGGTGAGTCGGCCCAGGCTTGTTTTCTGCCAGGCTCCACCTCTTCAGACCAACGCATGGGCGACGAAGCCCTCCTTCACGGCCGCTGCACCTCACCTGTCCCAGCCTTCCTGCCCCACCGCTGGCACTTCAACCACACCTGCCGTGTTACCACCTTTGCCGCAGCGCACTACTACAGTGCCACCTGTGCCTCTAAACACAGTGTCCCAGGCAGGCATCACTCAGGAACTGCCTGGCACCGACGCTACCCAGCAGCTAATGGCGGTGGTGAGTGCACTAGTCGCCAAAGTGGACAATCTGACTGCAACGGTCTCTGGTCTCAGTACTGAGTTTGCCGCCTTCAAGAACCAGCAGCACACATTATGCAGTGAGACCTCCACTGTGGCCCCAACCCCATCCCTAGCCAGCGGTGCTCAACAGGGCCAAGGAGAGAGTGCCGTGTGTCAGCATAGCCTGTGTGACCCACCCACGGTAAAGGACAAGGCCGCAGGGCAATGTGCAACTGCTGCTTGTTAGGGTATGAATTGTATATAATTATTTTTTTCCTTGTTTCTACACACAGCCGTGAGAAGCGAGGCTGATCTTAGCGAGGAGCACATCCTTTCATTTTCATATGCAAGTACTTCTTATGCTAAGTCAGTATACGTTCCCACAGGCTCAGTGTGAGAACCTCTGGTTGCTGGATTATATATATGTAATTATAACACCATAGACATATATTTAGTACTATCATATATTTTATTTCTTTCATTTATGATTAAGTAATACTTTAACTATTGTAACCAATGCATTTGTAACTGTTCTTTAATATATGAGTCGATCACCGGTGTCAGTGAGCTTTTGCTGACAAGAGATTGACAAGACGGAGCTACGTTAGTTGGAGTCTGACGAACACACGAGCTGGCCGTTGTGCTCCCCCGGGCGTTTGCCAGGGAGCTGTGGACTGTGTGTGTGTGTGTGTACAAGACTATCCTTGTGTAGTGTAAATAACTGTATTGTTAATATAAGGAGAACCCAAGCTGTGTTTTCGTTAACTCCCCTGAGAAGACAGTGTGAGAGAGTTCCTGAACTAACGACACTGCTACTCTTGTGCCCTCTTCGTGGTAACATAACATTGACCACAACATGCTGCACCCACACCGAGGATGGATACCCCTGCCAAGCCAGTCAAGGGAGCCACACGACAGCCCCGGAGCCTCTCAGGGATGGCCCCTGCTCCCCCTGCTTCAGAGAGCAAGTCACCTGTGGCAGACTGTGAGGAGGATAATGCAGGTGAATGGACACTGGTCAGCCGAAAGAAGAAGCGGTGCCACAGCCCAATCCTAGGGCGGACTGCCAGCCCCGAGCCGGACCAGGGACACCTGAAGACTGCCAGCCCCAAGCCAGACCAGGGACATCTGAAGACTGCCAGCCCCGAGCCAGACCAGGGACATCTGAAGACTGCCAGCTCTGAGCCAGACCAGGGACATCTGAAGACTGCCAGCCCCGAGCCAGACCAAGGACATCTGATAGTAGCCATGCAGATGCTGATGGAGCAGATGTCTCGCCTGACACAGGAAGTGGATGGCCTGAAGACACAGATGCAACACCATCGCGATGAACGGTAAGACTTTCCGCACCCTACCATAGAATGTCAATGGTCTACATGCCCGTTTCACTGACTTACATTCTCATGTCCTTCTCCATAAGCCTGACATTATTGCCTTACAGGAGGTAGAGCCAAGGGTGCCTGAGTTGGGGGGTTATGCCTCCCACACCCTCAGTTGTGGTGACGGCAGTAGTCGGGGGATGGCCACTTACATTAAACAAGGGATTCCAGTTAACTTCATGGAGATGGGGGTCACTGAGGGTATTGAATTTATTACTGTTTGCTTACACACTGTGGGTGAAATTATTTACTTTGTAAACATGTACATTCATGCTGGTGCCTTAAATATTGCAAATTTTCCTGAGTATGTTCTTGAAGAGCAGAGTGTTATCATGGGTGACCTTAATGCGAGGCATAAGGAACTAGGAAGCCACCTCACCACCAATGCCAATGGTGTGCGCTGGAAGGCTTTCCTTGACACCACAGATACAGCTGTGTTTACTGGGGACCACACACCCACACATGTTCAAGGAGGCAGACTTGATTATGTAGCCCTCATCAATATGCCAACGTATACTTCCCAAACTTATCTTGTCAGGTCATTGCTGAGCGACCACTTCACCCTGGAGACGACCCTCCTGGTGCAGTCCGCCCCGGCAGTTCCCAGGAAGCGCTTGATGGTGCCACCATCCAGGATGACGGACCTCGTCGTCCATGTGGTGGCGTGGTACGCTGCCGTGAAGGGCTCCTTTGCTGATGCAGAGGCACTGTACGACAGACTCCTGCACACCATCGAGGGATTCATCGCGACTCCAAGGGTTCCAGCAAGGGCCCATGCTCCACGCCGCTGGACTTACGCTACCGACCCTGTCATACTGAACTGCCAAAAGACGCTCGCTGCCTACCAAAGACATTGGCAGCTCAACCCAGCAGACATAGAGTCACGGGATGCCATGGTTACCGTGGCTCGACACCTCACGGATCTGCAGCAGCAGGAAAGGAAGAAGTACTGAGTCTCTTTCCTGGACAAGGACGCGGTCCCTCCGGGAGGTGTGGCACCATGTCAACAGCGTCCGGGGCAAGTCCAGACGGCAGGTGTGTGACCCTGATCCTGCAGGCAGGGCTCGAGAACTCATCTTGCAGTGGAAGGAAGCCTCATCCTTCTCTGGCCTTCCTGTGGAACACCAGGAGGCGCTTGATCAGCAAAGACCATGAAGGATGGAGTTGCTTTGCCACAGTGTTCCTCTGCTGGACGACACCTGTGTGCCTATCACGCATGACGAACTCCTCTCGGTAGTCAAGTTGGGCAAGTCAACAGCTCCTGGCAAGGATGGCATCACCTATGATATCCTCAATGCTCTCCTGGAGGTAAAGGTAGACAACCCTATCTTGGATTGATTTAACATGTCTTTCACTGCAGGCAAGCTTCCCCGCTCTTGGAAAACAGCCATCGTCATCCCAATACCCAAAGGTGATGGCACTTTTCGCCCTATTTCTCTCACCAGCTGTCTGTGTAAGATGATGGAACGGATAATATTGAACAGGCTTAAATACAAGGTGGGCCATGTACTCTCTGGCAATGTACATGGCTTCCTAAAAGGTCACTCTACAAGTCATTGTTTTGTTGAGTGTCTTATAAATAAGGATGCTACCTGCAGAGCTTTCGTTGATCTCAAGGGTGCCTTTGACAGGGCCAACAAAGATGTTATTATGGAGGAACTCATTCTCAAAGGTGTCAAAGGTAGATTATTAGGATGGATCACGGACTATTTGTACAATAGAACAGCACAGGTTTAGTTTCAAGGTGCAGTCTCCTCTGAGGAAGTTTTTGAGCTTGGAACACCACAGGGTGGAGTCCTTAGTCCAATGCTTTTCAATGTTTTAATGGACAAAATTGCGTGCTGTTCCTTTCCGCAGGGCACCCAGGTCCTTATCTATGCTGATGACATACTCCTCGAATGCCCCACACCCAGGATTCTCCAGGCTGCTTTGTCACAACTGGCAGTGTTGTGTGTCCAAATGGGACTAGTGATTAATGAATGTAAAACAAAATTTCAAGCTAAAGGAAGGTCTCTCAGCTGCCCACCGTAAATAACATTCCCATCCCTAGAGTTCATATACACAAGTACCTGGGTGTTCAGATGAGCTTTAGGAAGTCTCTTCAAGCCGTCCATGTTCACGACTAAATTGTCCAAGTACCCACACGTTCAGGCTATTCATGTTTATTGTGATGGGTCAGTCAATGGCAGCAGGTCTGGATGTGAGCTGTTCATCCGTGACTACATCTCTGCCAGTCTCTACACTGACACTGAGGTTTCCAGGCGGCTCCCTGCACCCATGTCTTCCACTAGAGCAGAACTGTATGCTGTTCTGGAGGCGCTCCACATTGTGGCGCCTCTCCATAAGAATGTATATTTCTTTATTGACCGTCAGGCTGCATTGTACGCCCTTCAATCCACCTCCCCATGGACTGTGACCTAGTTAATAAGTGTCTTGATCTCATCCACGCCCTTGAAGGTGCTGGTGCCACGGTCTATTCAATCTGGATACCCTATCATGTAGGTATCCCGCTAAATGAAAAAGCAGACCACCTTGCTCAGTGTTCCCTACAAGATGACACAGTGAACCCTGGCACTGAGTACACTCTGGGTTATGTTAAGAGTAGCATTAAGGACTTTGTACAAAGTAGCATTAGTGATCAGTTGGAGCTTTGTTGCCATAGGGGCAGTAGCACTAGTCTTCACTATGCACGTGTCTCCCAGAGCTGTGCTTACACCTACAGGAGACATACTGCATCACATGACAGGGTGGCAATGAGGCTCAGATTAGGCTACAAATACTTTTGGGAAGTCAGTGCTTCTGGTGTGTCCTGTGTGCTGTGTGCTGCACCAAAGGGACACACTCTGCGTCACTATATCATGGAATGTCCTCTCATTGCTAAATTTAGGCCACAAGGTCAGCATGACTTGTACAGCCTCATTGACCATCTCCTAGACTCTGCCATCCTCAAGGGAATACTCAGGGAATATCCTCAGTTTGCTCCCAGACTGTAGGATGTCTTAGGCAATAAGGTGTGCAATATGGGTATTTATTTATTGAAATACTTGTATTCTTGCTGTGTATACTGTCCAGAGTTATTTTTGTGATACTTTAACCTTAAGTCCTTGCCCAGGGGGTGGGTGGCAAGGCCCATCCTCCTCCTTTTTTGTAATTATTTATTAATTCAACAATAAATTTATCAATCAATCAATCCTGCAATCTCCGTGGTGGTCAACGCTGGCGGGGTGGGCGGCGGGCAGCGGCTGGCGGTGAGTCACCCACTCCTGACTCAACTTCCTCATCCCCGCTCGTCTCCGCTCCACGGTCCTCGCTGCCCACGAGGCCGGCGTCCGGCCCCGTTACGTCCTCTGCTACTATGTCAAGGGCAGCGTCCTCCTCCTCACTGCTGCTGTCACACGGGGTTTGGCCCCAGGTGAACTTCCCCGGACCGTGGTATCTCCACAGTCGGTCAGCATGAATTATCTTGGGCTTCCCGCGTTGTCCTCGACGAATATGAAAGGTTACCTCTGACACCTTCTCGAAGACAGTGTATGGCCCCTCCCAGGGGCTCTGCAGCCTCGGTGAGAGACCTTTCCGCCGGTGTGAGTTGTAAAGCCACACCTTGTCGCCAGCTGCAAACTCAGCCGCGCGACTTCCCCGGTCATAGCGGTGCCTCATGGCCTCGCCCGCCAGCTTAAGTCGTCCTCGCACCTGATGATGAGCCTCCACTAGCCGCTCCTGCAGTGCTATGGCGTAGTCCGTGGCCACAGTAGGCAGTTCTTCATCTGGAGGGCGTCCTGTTATCAAGTCCACCGGCAAACGAAGCTCCCGGCCCATCATAAGCCGGGCTGGCGTGTAGGTGATGGCCTCGTGCGTGGCAGACCTGTATGCCATGAGCAGAGCGGGAAGCTTCCGGTCCCACTCTGTCTGTCCCTCTGTACAGTATTTGGACAGTTCCTGAGCCAGTGTCCTGTTGAAGCGCTCCACCATCCCGTCAGACTGCCGCCTCAGTGGTGTCGTTCTCGTCTTCCGCAGGCCCATTAGCTAGCAACACTCGCTGAATACCTCCGACTCAAACTCGCGGCTCGCCAGGCACACCAAACCTGGTGAAGAACTGTTCCACCAGTACTTCTGCTACAGTCACTGCTTCATGGTTCAGCAGTGTGTACGCCTCGGGCCATTTCGTGATGGCAACACAAATGTAACGATTGCCAACTGCAGTCGCGAGTAGCGGCCCCACGATGTCTACTGCTACGCGCTCCATCGGGGCTCCCACCTGATACAGCTGTAGCGGCGCTCTACCCTTCCGTGCTGGTCCCTTCTTGGCGTTACAGGTGTCGCACACTCGGCACCATTCTTGTACATCCTTGTGCATCCCCAGCCAGTAGAACCGCTGTCGTAGACGACTGAGTGTCTTCTTCACTCCTAGATGCCCACTGGCGACGCCCTCATGCATCTCCCGCATCAGGCTGGCTCTCATATCACGAGGAATGACTGTCTGCCAGTACATCATCCCTCTGTCAGGTGTCAGCCACCTCTTCACCAGTACTCCTCTACTCAATTTCAGCGTGTCCCACTGCCTCCAGTAGAATCTCGTAGCTGGGCTCAGGGCTGCCACTTCTTGCTCGCCAGGGCGACCTTGACCTTCCTCCAGCCACTTTACTACTGGGTGGAGATCCGGGTCCTTCCTCTGCGCCTCCTGCAGAAGCGTGTCTCCGTCACCCTCCGCGCCATGGACTCGTGTCAGCCTGCAGACTTCTTCTGACTCCTTCCTGCTGCAATGGTGACACTCAGGCTCACATGGACGTCTGCTGAGGCTGTCAGCGTTCTTGTGGACTCTCCCAGGGCGATGCTCGACGCAGTAATCGTACTGCTCCAGCCTGCCGATCCACCTCGCCAACTGCCCTCAGGATTCTTCATCGTCTTCAACCACCGCAGGGCTGCGTGGTCCGTCCTCACAGTAAACTTTGCCCCATACAGGTACGGGTGAAAGTTTTCTAGACTCTTCACCACCGCCAGAAGTTCCTTCCGCGTGACACAGTAATTTTTCTCTGTGTGACTGAACTTATTACTGTAGTATGCCACCACATGCTCGCGTCCATCCTTCAGCTGTGACAGCACCGTTCCCACGCCCTCAGCACTAGCGTCACAATCCACGACGTACAGGCAAGCGGGGTCTGGGTATGGCAGCACAGGAGCGTTCACCAGCACCTCCTTCAGCCACTCAAAAACTGTCTGACACCCAGCATCCCAGCAAAATCGGGCCCCTTTTCTTGTCAGGTGGTGCAGGGGCGCCGATATGCTGGCGAAGTCCTTCACGAACCTACGATAGTACGTGCACAGGCCCACGAAGCTCCTCACTTCGCCCACATTGGTCGGGACAGGCCACTCTGCCACAGCTCGCACCTTCAGTGGATTGGTGCGCACCCCGTCCTCACTGACGACATGCCTGAGGAAAGGCACCTCCTGCTGAAACAACAGACACTTCTTCAGGCTAAGCTTCAGATTAGCCCTCCTCAACCGCAGAAGGACATCCTCCAGCCTCTGCAGCTCCTCCTCGAAGGTGCATCCGAAAACAACCACATCGTCCAGGTAGACGAGGGCAGTCTTCCACTGCAGGCCCTCCAGTACCTGCTCCATCAGCCTTTCAAAGGTCGCTGGTGCATTGCATAATCCGAAAGGCATGACGCGGAACTGCCATAGTCCCTGCCCAAAGGAGAATGCTGTCTTCTCTTTATCCTCGTCCGCCACCTCCACCTGATGATAGCCAGACTTCAGATCCAGAGTGGAGAACCAGCGGGCACCTGTCAGTGCATCCAGCGTGTCGTCGATCCTGGGTAGTGGATAGGAATCCGTCACCGTGACGTCGTTCAGAGCTCTGTAGTCTACACAGAGACGCGTCGACCCATCTTTCTTCTTCACCAAAACTACTGCAGAAGACCACGGGCTGTTCGTTTTCTCGATCACACCTTGCGCCTGTAAGTCTCTCACCGCTTTCTCCATCTCCTGACGTCGAGCGGGAGGTATTCTTCGTGGTGCGTGCTTGATTGGGTGGCTGCCACTGGTATCGATGCGATGTTGAACCAGATTCGTGCAGCCCAGGTCCGTGTCTCCCTTCGAGAAGACATCAGCGTACACGCACAGCATCCTCCGCAACTGTACTGCTTGCTCAGTGCTCAGACGCTCCGTACTCTTCTGCAGCATCTCCCGTAGGTGCTCCGGCACTCGTCTTCCGTCACCATCTCTTTCAGCAGGCTGTATCACGCTCCTCGCTGTCCGCCCACTGGTGGCAGCCAGGTGCACCGCGCTCCTCACTGCCCGCCCGCTGGTGGTGGCCGGTGTGGCCACGCTCCCCGCTGCCTGCCCGGTTGGCAGCTGCTGCACCTCACCTGCTGGCTCCACTTGTCCACCGCGCCCGCTCACCTCCCGGCGCCGTTGTTGTTCGCCCCTTGTCCTACTCCTTGAGGCCAGGCCAGCAGACCGGGCGCAAGCTACCTGTGGGCAGGCGTCCTCGGGGAGTAAGGGCACTTCCGTATCATGTACCCTCAGCGTTCCTTTCCCGAAGTCGATACAAGCCCGGCCCTTCGTCAGGTAGTCGATACCCAGGAGGCAGGGTTCCTCCAGGTCAGCCATGTACACAGGTAGCTGCATCCCCTCACCTCCCACCTCTATCCGCGCCTCCACTGGTCCCCGCATCGCGCTGCAGTGCCCCATCACTCCACACATCTGTGGGGCAAAGGGGAGGTTCTGTGCTGCGATGACGCCCTTCCTGATGAGCGTCCTGTCCGCCCCAGTATCCACGGTAAGGCAACACGGTTATCCATCGATCACGCCTCCAACCTGGGAGGTGAGGGCAGCAGCAGCTGCAGCGGTGACAGAGCGGCGGCCAGTTAGCAGGAGTGGGGCCTGGGTGATGACGGCTGGTGTGTGGCCCCGCTCACCAGTCAGGCGGTGTTTCCCGCCTGTGTTCTGCCCGCCTGTGTCTTCTGGGGGCAGGACCGAGAGAGGTGGCCCAGTTGGCCACAATCCCAGCAGCAGGGCTGGTACACATACTGTCCCACCTGCTCAGCGGAATGAGACCGAGCGGGGACTGGGGACTGGCGACAATCTTGCTTCCTATGTCCCATCTCCTTACAGTTCCAACATGCCCCTCTGAACGGCCTTGCTCTGCTTTTCCTGGGCCCGTCCTTCACCCGGCTCCGTCGGTAGCGTTGGTTTCTTTTGGAGTCTGTCCTGGACCTCCCAGTGCTAGTCTTAACGAAGGACTCAAACTCCAGTGCCCAGGCAAGCGCCTCTTGCAGATTTGCAACATGAGCCTGCTTCTCGTATATCTGCAATTGCGCGTCCTCCAGCGCATCAATGAACTGATCCCTCATCAGCAGCGTTGCAGTTTCTTCTGATGCCCGTGGGTACGTCTTCCGCATCAGATGCTCCAAATCTTGTGCCAGCTGTTGTAATGTTTCTCCACGTCCTCGGACTCGGGCCCGGAACCTCGCCCGACACACCTCTGCCTGGTACTGGTGTCCGTAACGTCTCTCCAAGACGCCCACTACGTCAGTGTAGGACTCCTGTTGTGCAGGTGTTAACTGACTTAACACCAACCACGGCTGGCCCCTTCAAACTTGTCACAAGATTCAGGGTGCACTCCTCTTGACTCCAGCTTTGCGCTCGAGCCACGACTTCAAATTGGGCCAGGTAAACCTCCAGCGACACCCTTCCGTCGAACTCCTGTGGTCTAGGCCGCTTGGGGGGCACAGAGGGGGCAGCCACTGGCTGGGAGGAAGCTCGAGGCGGGAAGGCGGCAGGGGGAGAGCGAGCTTTCCGTTGGTGAGGCGGGGAGGCAGTCTTGAGTGGGTCGGCTGCGAGCAGGGCGAGCGGAGGGCAGGGCGGGGAGACAGTCTGAGGGGAGTTTTCCGTCTCGTCGCCCTCAGACTCCTCATCGGTCTCACCCCGCCAGCCGGACTCTAGCCCAGAGCTGACGGGATGAGTGCTGTACGACTGAGCACTCATTCTTTTCACTGGGCCTGCCGTCGCTCACATGGCATCCGCCATCGCCCCCAACTCCTCCTTCATCTTCTTCAGCGTCGCACATTGGAGTTCGTTATCGTGCCTGACGGTAATCATTCCCTGCCCGACGATAGTCACTTTGTGCCTGACGGTAGTAAATTCCTGCCGGATCGCCACCAACATACACATGAGTTCAGCCATTGAGGGCGGCTCCTTGCCCACAACTTCCTTCTTCACGATCTGCTCGCCGTCAGCCATTGTACCTCCGTCAGGTAGTACTTTGCCTTCCGCCACAACACACAAGATGCCCTTAGGATCCCACTCCTGACACCAAGTGCTGCAACCCTCCTTCAGCTTCTTCTTCAGTGAGGGAACGCCTCACAATCTTCTTGGGATTTGGGCGGTGTGTGTCAGGGAGAAGGACTTTACCTGGGTGGCGCGGCGCGGCTGGGGTGGAGAGGCGGGCAGATCGCTCTCTCAGACCTGGCTGTCTGCTGCTATAGCACCCACTTTCACTCAACTCAGTCACACAGAGTGGGGAGAAGGAAACACTTCTTCCTTATTTCTCTATATTACAGCAAATGTACACGAGTCACCGGGAACAGGTGGCGGCGGCACACAGGATGGGGCAGGGAGGGCAACAAAGTTTGCATAACACTTTGTTAGTTCGTCAGGCACTTCACTGTCTCTCCGTCTATCGTTCACTTTCTGACTGCTCCCCAGAGTACAACTTGTTCCCTCGAGGTCTCTCACTACCCTCCTGTCCTCTGTCCTCATCGGTGCCACACAGTGTCCCACAAGCCACGCCTCCTGTGCCATCGCACCTACCAGGAAATGTCCGTACGAATCTATTTCAGCTTATTAGGTAACACTATCTACCTTAACCGCTAATTACCAATATATCCCTAATAATGCTGGCTACAAGTAATTCACACATGCATGCATTTATTTACACGGTACCGTATGACAATCATCCCAGGGCTGGCCAGTGCCCTCACCCATACACACACACACACTCTTATCTCCCCATGACCTCTGGGGTCACATCTCCTCGATCATGGAGGCCTAGCTCAGCGTCCCTTCCATTAAGGTGAGACAGTTTCATAAACATGAGCAACCAACACCTCGCTCACCCTTTAGCTAAAGTCTGCACATATGTACTCATGTGAACTACCCATATGTACTTTCTTATGACACTGCTCCACACTCACACAGGCACACACACATATCTGGGAGGCTGCTGCAATACACCTTCGCAACAATACTTTAAAATATGGAAAAACAAGATTTCAATTAATGATATTTAATAAAATTTAGTCTATTAGAATTTTCAAATTGAAAAAAAATTAAGTACTAAAATAAAAAACGAAAATCTTTATACAATGAGGAATCTGTGTTTTCTTTATTTAGAGAAAAAAAAATCATATTCAGAAAATGTAATATAATGTGGCTGTGCTTTCCTTCTTGACATTATAATATGTTCTGGCACCGTTACTTTGAAATACAGACAGTTCATTGGAGATCACTTTGTAAACAATAGACTCAGAAAAGTTATTACATTTTGGTTGTTAATTAACCATTTGTTGTGTCTAAAAATGTAAAGCATTTCAGTCTAAACGGTCTTTTTTTTCTCACGATTCTTAAAATGAATCATGTATAATTATGGGGCAACAAGAGCACCACAGCCGTGCCTTTCCCCCAGGTCAGTCCATCAATGTTTGCCTGTGTTTCCAGACCTAGAGAGTGAAGCAAAGCCAGAATCAACCACCAAAACAGATAAATAGTCCATTACTGTGTTGAATAGGGTAATGGTTATGTATACCCCCATTCAGACTGCCTGGCACCCACTATGACTCAGACCAATACCCTGCTCCACCAACCCTGTCCCTCCCTGTGTCCACTTGTCAACATTACCTTCAATTATCAGTGTTTTCCGAGCATTTAAAGTGAAGTGATAGGAGGAAGAAATGAGAGATGGGAGTGTTTTTTTTTTTTTTTTTTTACGTTAAGGCCTATAGCGCCTGTAGGCACACTTGAAGAGTGTATTGAAAGCGCTGTTCAGCTTCCGCCCATTAATGGCGCAGGCAATTTTATTTATAGTGGTACCCATATTAGGGCCCATATCACCACCCAAGCTCATCTTGGGTGTAACCACCTAGAGCCTGGGTATCATGGTGACATGTAGGTAACTTTAAACCACTCGACAAATGGCAAAGTGTTTAAGGCTGTACGTGGTGGGATTCGAACCTACGCGTGGATGTCTGCCAGATCCCACGCTCACCACCTTATCCACTATGCCAGCAACAGCAGCTGCATTATTATCATACTGTGTGTGTGTGTGTGTGTGTGTGTGTGTGTGTGTGTGTGTGTGTGTGTGTTTCACTGTCTGATCTGCTGCAGTCTCTGACGAGACAGCCAGACGTTACCCTACGTAATGAGCTCAGAGCTCATTATTTCCGATCTTCGGATAGGCCTGAGACCAGGCACACACACACACCGGGACAACAAGGTCACAACTCCTCGATTTACATCCCATACCTACTCACTGCTAGGTGAACAGCAGCTACACGTGAAAGGAGACACACATATCTCCACCCAGCTAGGGAATCGAACCACGGTCCTCTAGCTTGTGAAGCAAGCGCTCTAACCACTGAGCTACCGGGCATGTGTGTGTGTGTGTGTGTGTGTGTGTGTGTGTGTGTGTGTGTGTGTGTGTGTGTGTGTGTGTGTGTGTGTGTGTGTGTGTGTGTGTGTGTGTGTGTGTGTATTTACCTATTTGTATTTACCTATTTGTGATTACAGGGCCCGAGCTGTAGCTCTCTATGTCCTGTCTCTTTGTCCACACTTGTCCAATTTTTCCTTCATTTGACTGACACTCGCCGCACACACCACCTCCACGCTCAGTTTGTTACATGCATCAATGCTCCGATACGGGAAGCTATACTTCTTGATGTCACTCGTGCAGGAATCTTTCAGTATTTTCTTTGGGTGTCCTCTTAGGTAATTACTGGATGCCATTATGATCAGGTCCTCCCTATCCAATATGTCCACTCCATGTACTATTTTGAACATTGTTATCATATCCCCTCTGACTCTTCTTTCTTCCAACCTACTTAATTCCAGCCTATTTAACCTCTCCTCATACGGTACCTCCTTACAGTCTGGTATCATTCTTGTTGCTAACCTCTGCACTCTTTCCAGTTTCTTGACATGTTTCTTCATGTATGGTGACCAAATTACTGATGCATATTCCAACTGTGGCCTAATCAGGGTGGTTAATATTCTCTTTATCATGTTCCCGCCCAGGTAATTAAATGCCCATCCTATACTTTAGAGCATGCTATACGTTTTTCCAAATACTCTATTAATGTGCTTTTCTGGAGACAGATTACTCTGTACAGTCACTCCCAAGTCTTTTTCTTCACTGACTTCAATTACAGTCTTCCCCCCCAGCTGGTAGTCCTTATATGGTCTATATTTACTTCTACCCATTCTCATTACACAACTTTTGTTGGTATTGAATTCCATTTGCCACGTCCTGCTCCATTCATATATTTTGTCCAAGTCCTTCTGCAGTATATTACAGTCATGCATATTCCTCACTCTCCTCATAATCTTTGCATCATCTGCAAACATATTCATATAACTTCTCACTCCCTCTGGCATGTCATTTATATAGATCAGAAACATGATGGGACCAAGCACCGAACCTTGGGGAACTCCACTGGTTACCTTCCTCCACTCTGACTTCACTCCCTTCACTACCGTCCTCATTTCTCTACCTGTCAAATCATTTCTCATCCACTCAGTAAGATTTCCCTTATTCCTCTGATACTACTTAACTTCCACATCAATCTGTTATGTGGTACTTTATCAAATGCTTTTTTTAGGTCTAAGTATACACAATCAACCCATCCATCCCTCTCTTGTAAAATATCGACCACTCTTGAGTAGAAACATAGCAAATTTGATACACACAATTTCCCTTTTCTAAAGCCAAACTGTTTCTCACTTAGTATTTCTTCATTTTCCAGGAACTCACACCACTTGCTTTTGCTCACTTCTTCACATATCTTACACATAATGCTGGTCAATGAAACAGGTCTATAATTCAATGGTTCCATGCGACATCCACTTTTGTAGATTGGTACTACATTTGCCCTTTTCCATTCTACTGGCACCTGTCCCGTGTTGATAGATGTTCTTGTTAAAGTTGGATCTAGCAACTGCTCTTGACATTCTTTTAACATTCTTCCAGACACACCATCTGGTCCCATTGCCTTGTTAACATCTAATTGACTCAAAACTTTTGCAATGTCACTCTTTGTTACTATAATTTCTTTCATCCATCTTGTCACAGGTAACATCCGTCGATTGAATTGTGTTTCTTCTGTGAATACTTTGCAGAAATTCTCATTCAATTTTTCAACAATGACACTTGTATCTTCATATATATAATCTCCAACCTTTAGTTTATCAACTGTTTCTTTTTTCTGTAATTTACCATTAATGAATTTATAAAACATTTTGGGATCACTTTCACAATTCTCCACTATTCTCTGATCAAATTCTTGTTGTGCCCTTCTTCTCACTTGAACATATTTATTTCTTGCATTCCTATATGCTTCTCTCCACTTCCTCATTATTTCTCTTGTATTTTTCCATGCCTTTTCCTTCTCCCTTTTGCCTTGTCACAGGTTTTGTTAAACCATTGATCTCCCTTTAAGCTTTTCTTAGTATATTTTGGCACAAAGTTCTCTGCGGCCTCACAATATATTTCCATAAATTTTTCATATTTCAACTGCATGTTTGTTTCCTGGTATATTTTGGACCAATCCACATTTCCAAAGTAATTTTTCAACTCCTTATATCTTCCCTTAGCATAATTTAGGCATTCCTCCTTGTATCCAACTTCATTATCTTTGCTGAACCCCACCTTTACCTCAAATTTCAATAATTCATGATCACTCTTCCCCAAAGGACACTCATGCTCAATCTCATTTTCTAGAATTACTCCCTTTGTGAATATCAAGTCCAGTCTTGACGGAGCATCACCCCTCCTTCCCCTTGTTGGATGCCTCACCCACTGTGTCATCAAATTTCCCACCGCATAATTTAATAGCTGCTCACCCCATTCTCCACCATTCCCCACTTCAAATTCTTCCCAATTGATGTCTTTACAGTTGAAATCTCCAACTATAACCATTTTTGCTTTCTTTGCAGCTTCATTTCTCATTCTTTCCAATGTGCTTTCCACCATACTATTATACTGATCATTTGACCATGCACTTGTTTTTGGTGGTACATACACAGTTACAATACTGATATCTTGCCTTCTATCAGTCACCACCACACCCACCACTTCCTCCTTGTCTCCTCCAAGGCACACATTTTGCACTATTAAGTCTTTTCTTGTTAACACAATTATTCCACCTCTACTTTTATTCACTCTTTTCACCACATACTATAATTTCCCCCTCCAAACCAATCTATTTGTATATTTGGTCTCAATTTAGTCTCCACTATACACATACTATCTGGTTTATCCCTTATCAGATGGTCCATACACTCTAATCTTTTTGATAGGAAGCCATCTATGTTAGTATATGATACTCTTATGTCTTTCTTCCTTATCTGCTCCTTTGTCTGGTCTTTTACTCCCTCTCTTTTGTCCACCACTTCCACACTTTGTCGTTTCTTATTTTCCAAAAAAACTTCTCTTCTTGTTCTTGCCTCATTCCTCTCTTTCACCTCTGTCACCATTTCTCTCATCTTAGCCCTTTCCTCCTGTGACATATTTCTTCTTACATAAATCATATTTGTCTCTTGAGAATTTTTCAGCTTCCATGCATTTCTCAATACATGCTCAGCAGCTACTTGGGATTTTAATGTTATCTTCATGGCTCTAGACTTTCCTTCTTCATACTTTCCCAATCTCATATATTCCTCAACTTCTCCAAATGCATTTTCTTCTTCCGAGATCTTATTCAGCATGGTGTTAATCTTCTCTTCCTCCTTAATTTTTCTCTCCTGCCAGTTTCTTATATTATCTTCCTTTAATCCACTCACTACCACACACTTTTTCTTTTCTGCAATGTTTCTCACCATTGTCTCCTCTTGCAGTAAAACTTTAACAATCTCCCATTGGGCCAACTCACTCTTTTCTTTTTCTGGTTGTTTAATTTTTTCCCTAAAACTGTTATGCGCTTTTTCATTGTTTTTCTTCACCTCCTCCAGCCTAGTGTCCCTTTGTTTACTTTTCTCCTCTCCTTCTTTTAGTTTTCTTTCCATCTCGGTTATTTTTACAGTTAATTCTTGACACTGTTTTCCCAGGAGCACATTGTTACTTTCCAATTCCAACTTTTGTGTCAACAGCTTGGCATTTTCCTGGTAAGCATTATGACCTCCTTACGAAAGGCTTCATTTTCTCTTAAAACTCTATCCAACTTTTCCTCTATTACCACTATTGTTCCAATTCTTTTCTCCATATTATCAATTCTTCTGTCTAAACTCACCTCCCTCAGTCCTGGGGAATCCAAAAAACCCACAAACGAATCTCTTCTCGCTTCCGCCATGTTTACGTTTATCAGCTGTTTGCGGGTTGATGACCGCACAAACTTTTCACACACTTCACCTCTTCCTATTTTGTGACACTCCTTTCTTTCCCCCACTCATCACCTCATTGGACCATAGAGACATTGCTATTACTGCTCGGGCCCTGCATATACACGTATAGGTAGATGTTTGATGCCTTGGCTGGAGCCCCTTCTCCGATGTCTTGTCGCCTCGGCAGTCCGACGGTGTGTGTGTGTGTGTGTGTGTGTTATATGGCCAAGGAAAAGGCCATCACCACTCTGCAGTGTCTTGCTTGAACTGAGCTGTACCTTGAGGTGGCCTAAATGTAGTGAGTGGGTGACATTCTGGCGGCCAGCAGCTGTCACTGGTGATGTTCAGGCTCTGGACAGACCACCCCACAATGTATGGCAAACTTACCATTCATACTGTATGTTAAACTTTATAAACTATAGGATGACATTTCTACTACACATCTATAATTATCTTTTTTTTTATGTAAAAAGGGAAACCTTGCCAAGAGCAACATATAGTGAAATAAATAAAAAAAAGGCACACTTAGTTTTTAGTCTCCTTATATGTCTTATATGGAGACAATGTTTCCAGCATTCCCAGCCAAAAGCAAAATGTTTTCTTCCCTTTGTCACATGACTTGACCAAAGCAAAAATTTTACTTGGAAAACATCACAGAAATTTCCTGCTATTCTTGTCACACTCCCTTGGACAGATTTCGTACAGGGAACCAAGCATGAGAGATTGAAACAAGTAGAAAAATTCTTCCATAAAGTTACATGTCAGAGATACAAGAAATCTGAAGCATACTGATACAGACTAGCAAATCATCAGTGAAAACTGTAAGCAGTTTGTGTTTGATCTTTCATGCAATACCAATTAATGGCAGAAAGTGTTTCTTGGTGGGCAGTTCTAGATCTCAGCAGTGAGCTGTAGTTACAGTGGTCACTTAATTCCTTTGTGGACAGGTGTCATCCCTCCCGAGTATCCTGACAATCCAGGGCAGGTGGTCTGGCACAAAACATGGGACACTTTTTAGAAAAATTATATAAAAGATATACATATGTACGTACATGACAGGAAACTACAGATATTCATGTCATAAAAGTCAACCATTTTAGTCAGCTGGTATTGAAAATGTGATGAAAGCTTTTCAAGAAGACAAACAGGAACTGGGCATAAACAAATTTTTTCTCCTAGCCTGACAATTCTTCCAGCAAGAATAGCAAGTCACCATTAAGTCAGCATAATGACATAAGGTTAAATTCTTCTTTCCATTGAAGAAGGTTTTATTCTATAGTGAGTTCATATTATGGTATTAAAACAAAAAAGAACTCACTGATCACATTGATGTACACAGCTTGTGTATGAGGGACAGACTCTCGATGCAATGTTTTGTCACCTGTACAGATGTCACCACCCACTGTCACACCCACCTGCATCCAGCCTCTCCCTTCATTCCTTGCCACTAGAGGGCTGCCAAGATCACCCTGTAATGGAAAAGAGGACTCAAAACCTAACTTAAGCATATTTGTATTTTCTGATCTATTTTTAAGTTTATGCACATTTCATAGATAAGGAAAATATATCATGAATAAAGATGTAGACCAGTGGTACAGCTGGTCCTGATTTTCACTTAACACTAACTCAGTGATTCTTAAACTATGGTTCACAACCCAAAGCTATTTGGGTTAAAAGATAAATTTTGATGGGATGCAGGGACACACAAAAATTCAGAGCCTTATTTTTTGCAAAACAAAGTGGATGTATTTCTGTGCATTTTCCTTCTCTTTTACATTACTATGCTTTGAAATCTTACAAATAGTTATTCATAAGGAAGTGTGAGAACTACTGCACTTGGTAGACAGACCTTTTCAGGATGGCATGAGTCTGCCGGCTGACCACAGAGCCAGCCAGCTCCCTGGTGGGCAGGGGGGCATTCCTGCTCTACCACCTCTGCACCACGCCACCCTCGCCATTCTGGTGAACACAACAAACACCATTTGTCAAAGGGAAATACTTTTTCAATTTACAAACTGAACCACAGCATCTTTCTCCACTAGTTTTATAAAAAGAAAAGAAAAAAGAATAGAAAAAAATATGAATACAAAACACAAAGGATCATCATTCTATGCAATAACCTGTGATACATGGAGTTTGGATCCCTTCCTCTTTTGCCCTGATTCTTTGATTCTGAATGAAAAAAAGATGAATGAAGTGAAATAATAGGAGAGAAAGACTTTTATAAATACATACATAGTAGATATTTCCTGTGGAGTGTGAGGTTATAACCCTAACATTTATCAACAACATTCAAATACATATCTATGAATTGAGAAAGAGTCCTCTTCTTCCATGCCATGTGTGGCTACAAAACAATACTATACACACTTGGGGAGGGTGAGGCAGGCCGGTGGTGGGCAGGGCTGAGGGGCAGACACACAGGCAGAGCTACTCCATTTTGGAAGGTGATTGCCTGTTTGAGATGGATGAGGGCCAGGTTAGCATCAGTGTGTGGCAGGCCATGGAATGATGCTGGGTGAAGAACCACTCTTCTGATGGGGATAAGCATACCACCACCTGTGTCTTGGTCCATTCCTACCCGGACTGCATAATTGTATTTGTTGTGCTTTATTCTGCGGATGGAAAGCAAACGATTCTTTAGTTAAAATACACCCTAAACTGATATCATCGGCAGGTCATCTTCGTCCTGCTCCTCCTCCTCCATGCCCTCCTGGAGCCGAAGATGGACCAGGATGACATGGAAGAGGAGGAGAAGGAGGCATTTTAACAAAAATAAATAAATAAATAGATAAATAATAACAAATAATAGATATACTTTTCTTTACCTTATAACAGCATATTTATGTTATTGTGCTAATGCTTACTTTGTAATTTAGAAGATTTGCACCAGAGAAAAAGTGGCAAGTTGCTCGGGGGGGGGGGGGGCAAAAATTGAGTCACAAAGTCAAATTGTAGCATCTGAAAAAAAATTAAATCATACCCAGCTCTGGCTATTAACACACACCATCTGTAGTATTGCATTCCACTATTTGTTACTCTATTTAGAAAACTATTTTTACACCTGATTTGTGTGCATACCTTACTGCACAGGTAGCTGAGGTGAGGACCCAGTGTTCCCTCACAATGGAGGCACTGCAGAAGGCCTGAGAACCATTGGCAGCTACCAGGGCTGCTAACCAGGGAGCATCTTCTGCTCTAGTGCTGCCTGGCTCACCACACACTGCAACCAATAATGACATGGAGAAAACTTGTACCTACTACTTGTACCTTACATCAGGAAAATGGTGGAAAAATTAAATGTAAAGGAGCAGTATTTGCAGTCTATCTTTGCTTGAGATACCATAACTGTACAAAGAACACTGTAATGGGAAGTGGTTTACATCCTCACCACATTGCTGGGTGTTGGGGTTAGAGGCAGTGAGGGAACACTGAAAGCCTGGATAGTTGAGTCTTCCATTACTATGGAAAGTGATGCTCAACTTTGTAATATTTCTGGTGGAGAAGACAGGAATATTGGAGCCACAGTACCTGAGAGTGCATGAGAAGGAAACAGACATTCTAATGAGGGGCACCCATTGTAGATGGATGAATAAATTCATGTTCACTAACACAATGGCCATAATGAGGTGCTAGAATGGTATATGATAATGATAATGAGGTAGATGACCAAGCAAAGCAGTAAAGTAATGGCACTTAAAAGATGGATGTCATCATGTCACAGACTGAACTAAATGCAGCATGGTCATTTACTTGACTTGTTGTATCCGCAGAAAGTCACGACATATCCCATTCTTAGACTCCTGAAGGTAGAAGTTGTCACATCTCAGCTTGAGGACAACATTCCTGCTTGTTGGCTGTATGGGTTAGGAAGCAATAAAGTGAGATGTCTTACAGATTGTCCTGTATTCTCTTCTAGAGTAACACCAGGACCATGAATCATTCTTCACCATCCCTTGTTAATTTCAAAGCACTTTAATGGATAAGATAAATTATGTACTTTTTTTTCTCTCCTTACATGTAGACAAAAATTGCAGAAAAGAATATCTAACAAAAAGTATCAATACATGTAACATGGACTAACCATGAATCTAATCTATAATGACATATTGGTACAACCTCATTGTCTTTGATTTCTTCCCTCTGGATCTTTTCTCCCCCTTTTTCTTCTATTATAAATACATCTTAATTTTTCCTATGAATTCTGATCCTTTCAATTATTTTCTTTTAAGCAAATTTTTCATTTCTTCACTTCCCACTGCTAAAGGTCCTCCAAGTCTGTATAGTACAGTACTTCCTTGTTGCAAAGGATCCATCATTTCTAGTTCCCATAAAACCAATTCCTTCATCACATTACTTATTCCATCCGTGACACAGACTCACCCAGATGGTCCAGCCACAGAGGGAGAAGTAATCATAAGAGGCAGGGAAGTTGGGGGAGGTAAGAGTTAGTGTGTCTCCTCCAGCTACCTCCATCCAGCGCCGGCCAAATATGCATCTTGGTTTCCCTGGAGAGAAAGGGTTTGGCTTTCACTTTATTTTCTTCACAACTCAAGTTACTCACATACATTGATCCTAATATCTAGTTAGGAGACACAAATCAACTGCACTCCCCCTAAGCTCTCTGCATGTGCAGCTACAAAGAAACTCTACGTTTATACTCATTCTGCATTCTCTTTAGGACTTCAGATTAATGCTATAAAGGAACTCCACATCAATTAGTATACTCACCTTGGGCACCCTTTGGAACCTCAAATCAATTACTTTCATGTTCTGTTGTATATTACAGAACTCCAAAAATTTACAAATACTATGCTCTTTTATAATTCAAAATCCCGTCCATTCATCTTGACCTCTCCTTAGATAGACACAACTCAACACTTTTTGACACACATCACCAACTCCACCTACCAGAACAGAAAGGATTTCAGATTTATTACAGTCCAAACTCATTCTTTATACTTACTGTGGACTGGATTGGAATGAAGAGCCTGTGGAAAGGAAGCACCATTATAATCAAAACCTTATCAGCTCTTTATTCTTCAGATCAGAAAATTACTTTGTGATCAATAACTGGAACAGTTCTTAAGTGTATATAGTGTCTTTTAAAAACACTTACCATTACCATTAATTTTGTGGCAGTGACCAGCAGTGCCACTGTTACAATGCTATTCAACCACATCTTTTGAAGCACTGATCAGAGCAGCATCAGCAATAGCTGCAATGGTGGTGGTGGTGGCAGTGACAGAAAGGTAGTGGTGGAGGAAGCCAGCCCCCAGTCCCCAGCCCTCATGCTCCAGTGTGGAGGCCCCTATGATGGAGTCATGACCTAATGACACACTTTTCTGATAGTTCTTCCTCACTACCTCTGTTTATGTGTGGCAGTACTCAATAATCAAATATCCATAATGTTTCTATGCCCTTCTGCTGATATGTACATTGAATTATATTTGAAAAACATTTTATTTTATATATATATATATATATATATATATATATATATATATATATATATATATATATATATATATATATATATATATATTATGAAAACAGCTATACAATCATTGCCTGTTTTTTTTTTTTTTTACGTTGAGGCCTATAGGGCCTGTAGTCTCACTTGAAGAGTGTGTAGAAAACGTTGTCCTGCTTCCGCCCATTAGTGGCACAGACAATTTTATTTACAGTGGTACCAATATTAGGGCCCATATCACCACACAAGCTCATCTTGGGTGTAACCACCTAAAACCTGGGTATCATGGTGACATGTAGGTAACTTTAAACCATTCAACAAAGTGTTTAAGGCTGTACATGGTGGGATTCGAACCTACGCATGGACGTCTGCCCGATCCCACGCTCACCACCTTAATCACTACGCCACCGCCTCCCTGTGTTCCATATTCTTGTGCAATCTTAACCATGAGTTCTAGATTGAAAAAAAAAAAAAAAAAAAAAAAAAAAAAAAAAATCTATATTGTACCTTCATCTTGACACCTTTCAATGTCATTAGATACATACACACAGACACTCACACAGCTACAAGCCATTCATACAACTTCACAAGTAACTGATCTGAGTTCTATAAATCTTCTATTCAACAATGTACTAATAAAGGAGTTCATCAGGGAAACTTGTATGTAATTTAGTATAACTTTATTGCATTCAGTATGAAGTGAGTTTGAATATGTCAGTCTAACAAAAAGGTATGAGTATGATTTCAATCATGCACCCAGTCATGCTTCTTTCATGGCTTTCACTTAAACACCTTCATGTTATACTAAATGTGTGTGTGGTGTGAGGCAAAAAATGCCATCACAGCCCTTATATGTACACTAAAATAAAATATATTTGTAAAAATGAAGTCAAATCCCCTATGTATAAAAAAGCCTTGCATTATTTCACACACACACACACACAAAGAAAATTACAGTTTACAATAAATTATCTTTCCTGGTTGAAACTTACCTTAGTCCAACATTTCTAAAAACAAAGAAAAAAAAATCAATGTTTTTTTTAGATCATACAATCTCTCCTTAAAGGTTCTCATAAATAAGAAGTAAGTGTGTGTGTGTGTGTGTGTGTGTGTGTGTGTGTGTGTGTGTGTGTGTGTGTGTGTGTGTGTGTGTGTGTGTGTGTGTGTTCAGAGTAGTGTCCTATAAGAAACAGTCCCTCATATATCTATTCTTGGCCGGTAGGAAAGCTTCAGTGGTGGACTGCGGAACCTCCACCTGGTCACCTGCACAAACTTAAGTGTGTGGTCCTTGCCGAGCATTTCATCATTGCACATGATGTCAATCTGGAGAGAGAGAGAGAGAGAGAGAGAGAGAGAGAGAGAGAGAGAGAGAGAGAGAGAGAGAGAGAGAGAGAGAGAATATTAGCCTTTCCTTCAACTTCATACTTATCACACCCAACACGCCTTGGCTACTTTTCTACATGTGACACTTTACAAAGAGAACTTGGCCTCCAACACTGCAAATAAAAATATCCATACATTTAACAAGATAAAAGTAAGTAGGTAGTTTTGGGAGTTAAGGCATCTTTTTCAATTCCTGGCAAGCAGTTAGAAAGTAAGCATTTTCCAAGGTATTCCCTTCATGCAGGTCTCTTAGGAGCTTACAAACCTTACAACTACTCCTGACTACAATCTTTCTGTGCTCCTGAGAGAATCCACAGCAGAAACAGGCAGCCAACGAGGCAGAGTGAAAGGTACATCCACTCCGGGTGATGGTAAAAACGTGTGAGGTGAAAACAAGTCAATGCAATGCACGGGTATTATTCTCCATAAAATCTCAAGCATACAGAATGATCTGCATACAAGTCAGTCATGGGTGTCAACCATTACTACATTGTGTAGCACAGGTTCTTTCCAATGAAGTGAATAGTATAATTTGCTTACAATGAGAATGGAACATTAAAGCCTTCCAATACCATGCAGCATTTTGGCAGGGCAGGTAAGGGTGTCTGAATGGCCTTACCGTCTTGAGTCATGATTTCCAACCCATCACTATGTTTTGGTACACTGCCATAATGCAGTGTGAGGTCATAACAAATACAATACTCTGCAGAGTTGCTTGTATTTGCACAGGTGATGAAACAGGACAGGTCTGAAGGAGCAATGGATGGGACAGACTGCTACCTCAACACAGTGGAATGTGAGGAGTGGGATCTCACTCTGGCCTTGTGAATGACATATGACCTGGACACCTGGACAGCTGCTGCAGGATGTGTCCAATTGCTCCATAATCACTAATAACATACTTTATCATAATACTTATAACTTGTCTAAATAGATTAGGACAATAAACAGGAATACTCCAGAGATGAAAACACCCAAAATGCAGAAATATAGTAAAAATACCAGCAAAGAGACAGTGTGACATTTCATTTCATATCTGCCATATGTACAATACCACTCAGTAAATTTTTACTAGCCATGTTTGGCCATCACTTGGCATCATTTTGATCCAAAATGTCTTAACCAGGCTACAGCAAATTACTATATGCCTGCTTTTCATGTAACAACCATTAAACAAGAATGACCAATGTGTTTGCCTCTCTCTTTCCTTCAATTTGAGAAAGAAAGAATTGGCTTTATATGATTACTTTAATTCAACTGATAATATCACAAGGCCAAGAAGACCATCTATTCATTTCAAAATACCATGAACTTCAAGAGTGGTTAAGGCTGGTGTGGTCTCTGTGAGGGACACATCACCAATACATTGTACAACACTCTTCCTTGCACAGCACGCCAGGCAATCTTGCTACTCTGTTTTTCAGTTGTCAAGTGGGCAGAGCTTATAACACCTTAAAATATAAGCTCTTAGAGAAAATTAAAAAGACGCCTTTAGTAAAACAGTGTGTTACTCCAAAACTTGGCAGTATTTTGTACAGCATCAAGCATGATAATAAAGTCCACGGATTCATTTGTTTCATGATTCATATTCAAGATGTACCACAATTCTGACACATACTTTGATAACACAGTAATCCCTCCAATGTCTATCCTAGTCCATCCACAATATGTCAACATGTTCTATGTTTGATCACCTTATCACCATTTACCAGACATTAGAACAGAAAATGACATTGTGCAGTATTACTTACATGTACAAATTCTACATCATATTTCTCTAATGCAGTTTTGTTGCAAACACTTATTTATGGATATTTCTTTTATTGTCCCTAAGTTTTTGTCCAATATCTGCTGCAACACAAGCAATGTTACTTCTTACAAAAACCACCACTGCGGTGCTGCCATATCCACTGGATAGCACGTCACTGCCACACCACACTGGTGTGTTAAGTCAAGATATTAAATCAGAGGTGTGCCATGTTTAATTTTCAAAATTATTATGCCAGGATATTGGTACGTCCAGCAATTGAACATTCAGACATTGGAGAGATTACTACACAATAATAAAAACTAATAAAGGAGCAAATGGGTTGCAACACACAGCAAAACTCACCTCCCGATACTTTTGTGGTCCTTCCAGCACTTTGAGGGCAAGAAACTTCTTGAGGTGGGTAATGGTGGCCTGGGCCGAACATCGGATGAATCTCCTCTTGAGTGGCGCCAAGGTGGGATATTTGCACTCCAGACAAATGTTGACCTGCACGCAGAGAAAAGTGCAAAGATATAAGCAATGCAGAATAAGTAGGGGGGTAGGGAAGAGAGAGAGAGAGAGAGAGAGAGAGAGAGAGAGAGAGAGAGAGAGAGAGAGAGAGAGAGAGAGAGAGAGAAAATAAGATTGAAGGGGCATGCAGCTGAGGTTGCCATTCCACTCCATGCAAAGACGGACCCCAAGGGATTTTTTCAGCTATACAAGACGAAAAGTTGAGAAGAAATAGGTCCATTACAGACCACAAATGGGGAAATGGCTAGTTCTGCGGAAGAGATTAGTAGAATTATGAACGAGTATTTTTAACTGTCTTTACCCAGGAGAACACACAGGAAATCCCAGATAGCGAACAGATATTTAGGGCAGAGGATAGTGAAAAGCTGACAGATATTCATATAACTAAGGCGATGGTAGAACAGGAGACAGATAAACTAAAAAAATTTCAAGTCACAAGGACCTGATGAAGTATATTTCAAGGGTTCTATAGGAATGCAAGGAAGTAGTCGGCGACCCTTTAGCGGCACTTTTTAGGATGTCACTGGAGTCAGGTGAGGTGCCTACAATGTGGAGAGAAGCTATTGTGGTTCCAATATTCAAGAAAGAGGATAAAACCCTAACGTCTAATTACAGGCCTGTCAGCTTAACTTCAGTTGTGGGTAAATTAATGGAATCAATAATAGCGAAAAACATTAAGGAACACCTAGACCAGGGGTTCTCAACCTGGGGTATGCGTACCCCCAGGGGTACGTGAGAGGAATTTTGGGGGTATATGGCAGGTTTCTCAAAATGCTTCAGTTTTGAATAGCAGCAAATTTGTTTGTAGTATACAATGTGGCCTACATGTGCTAGGCTGGATGTGTCCTTCACTAGAACCAGGACACGTTAACAACGTTAACAAGGAAACTCTTGGAGTTATATCACTTGAGAGAAAGCTCTCTTGGATTACAGTTGCCACACAACCTTGCAAACCTATAATATTTGTTCCGATTTATTATTTTATATGTTATTCACACACACAGTGACTTATTTATCACTGTTACTAGTTACAAGTTGCAACTAGCTGCAAGCAACACTAGTTCACTGCCATAATGATCAAAAATTGTCTGATATAGTTTTTTTTTAAATGCATTGCATGTTAGTCACATATAGTGCCTCCCTGTGAGGTACCAGTTCCTATCGACACTACCTCATAGAAACATACTAATATTAATTAAAAATTGCGTTTGCTCCACATATATAACACAATTTAAACTTAATAAACTAAGTCAATAAACCATGCATTTATTGTTACCCTTCTTGACGCTGCATTGTGGGTAAGGAGTACGTGATCAATACTGAAAGACTTCGAGGGGTACATAAGATTAAAAAGGTTGAGAACCCCTAACCTAGACAAACACAGCTTGATATATCAAACAAAACATGGATTTACGAAGGGAAAGTCATGTCTTACAAACTTGTTGAGCTTTTATAGTAGGGCTTATGAGGCAGTAGATAAAGGTGATAATTATGACATTCTATACTTAGGTTTTAGTAAAGCCTTTGACAAGATACCTCACCAGAGGCTCTTAAAAAAATTTTAAAGCACAAGGTATAGAAGGTGGAATATTAGGCTGGATTAAAGCGTGGTTAGACGACACAGGGCTCGGTTTCAGGGCCATTATTATTTCTAATATATATCAACGACTTGGATAGTGGAATTAATAGTGACATCAGTAAATTTGTGGACAACACAAAGATAGGTAGATTAATTAGGTCCGATTCGGATGCCAAGACTTTGCAGGCTGACTTGGATAGGATGAAAGAATGGACTGATAGATGGCTAATGCAGTTCAATATTAACAAGTGCAGGGTACTGAGCATAGGTAGAGATAATCCAAGCAATAGGTACACAATGGATAACGTGGCACTAGGAAGTTCCAAGTATGAGAAAGATTTAGGAGTCATAGTTAGCTCTGATTTTGGTACAAGGAAGCAATGTATAGAGGCCAGAAATAAGGCAAATAGAGTATTAGGTTTCATTTTTAGAAGTATTAAAAGCAGGAGTCCTGAAGTAATACTAAAATTATACTTGGCGCTGGTCAGGCCACATCTTGACTATGTGGTACAATTCTGGTCCTCACATTTCAGGAAGGACATAGATCTTTTAGAGCCAGTGCAAAGGAGGATGACTAAAAAGATACAGGGAATGAGGGATATTCCCTATGAAGAGACTGAAAAAAACTTAGTCTGCATTCCTTAGAGAGACGTAGATTAAGAGGTGACCTGATAGAAGTATTTAAGTGGTATAAGGGTTTTAACAGAGGGGACATGAATGTAGTTCTTAGGATCAGTAGCAGGGACAGAACCAGAAATAATGGGTTTAAACTTGAAAAATTCAGGTTTAGGAAAGAAATGGGAAGAAACTGATTTTCAAACAGATTGGTTGATGAGTGGAACGGTCTCAGTGGTCATGTAGTCAGGGCTGAGTCAATAGGGAGCTTTAAAAGGTTAGATAAATTCATAGATGGGGAAGATAGATGGAATTAGGTAGCTTAAGCACACTGGGACTGCCTCGTATAGGCCTGGTGGCCTCTTGCAGCTTCCCTCTTATGTTCTTATGTTCCTCAAATTCACCAAGAATGGCTGGCCTCCCAGACCTGGCCAGCACTATGGAAGCAGGTCAGACTGGTGGCTGTGCATAAAAAAGATATCAGAATGAGTCCAAAAAATTATGGGCCACCACCTCCTGAACTGAAGGTAGTTTGGGTTTAGACAGGGTAAGTCAGCCACCAACCTACTGCTCCTAAACTCTAAGGAGTGGAACACAACAATTAACAGCAGGAGAGAAGTGGTGGTGGTGGTGGTGGCTTTGGACATCACTGACACCTTGTAAAGGATGTGGGACAAGGGAATGACAGCCAAGGTGAGGAGCCTTGGCCAGTGTGGTGGACCGTGACTTTCAGAAGGCCTTCATGGCAGAATCTTTCACACAGTAGTTAACATCCACTCATCCTCCTAAAACCCTGTCAATGGTAGTGTTCCTCAGGACAATGTCCTGGGACCTATGGTGTGGTGTGCACTTCAATGACACATTGCAACTGGTCCCCAAGACTCAGACACATGCAGATGACTGTAGCCTCATCTTCCCCAGCAACAGGAATCACCAGCAGGACACGGTGGATAGAATAAATGCTGTCCTGCATCCTGAAGTAGATGCTGACAAGTAACCCTCATCCCTGAAAAAACCCAAGTCCAGCACATCTCCAGGCAGCAAGAAGATGGTCATCCCCAGCACTTCATCTCTATTCTGGGAGTGGAGGTAGATGCAGGTCTCACCTTCACTAACCATGCAAGGGAGGTGGCCAGGGGATACAGTGTGGAAGCAGAGCTGTGTCTGACGTGTGGGGAAGATTTTTGACAGATGGGGATCCAGGTCAGACCCATGATAGAGTACGTGTCCTTGACCTGCCAGGCTTGACAACATCCAGGTCAGAGCACAATGCATGATGCAGCTGAGGGACCAGGACCAGCAACACAGCTTCCCACCCCTACAAGAGTGACAGGATGTGGTGCACTTGTGTGTCATGTACAAGGCCCTCAGGCAACAGATGCCACACCTGGTGCCACTTTGCTTGCCTCCCCAATCCCCTCCCACACATGACACCTGCACCACCAGCCAGAGAGACAGACCACCACCTCACTATGGCTGTACTCTCAGCGAGGACTGAGAGTCACCTTCACTCCTTTCACCCATGACACAGCCATATGTGGAGTCATCCAGTGCAGTCAACAAGCTTGCACTACTCTATATGCCTCTAGGAATATAAGAAAGGTGTGAATGAGTAGGTAAAGTGAAAGTGGAACATTTAAGTGAAAAAAGGAAATGTCCTGCATGCAATTATGTAATGCTATTAACATATTATATAATTTTTTATGTACTATATTTATGTTGCCAAGATAGGCCTAAACTGTGCAATCTCATGGTGTTGACCTCTGGCAATTTGTACTATCTACTATTAGTCTGAATAAAAACAAGAAAAGAAGTAATGTAAAGGGTTGATGTCACACCTGTTCATCGAGGCGGTGGTAGTCTGTGTCATTGACAGCCTTGTCATCCTGCTGGGCATCCTCCTCGTTAGCCTGCGGCAGGTCCTTGGGGCACACTTCACCTCGGGCACGGTAAAACTCCCTCTCCCGCTTAAGCTCATCTAACCATGAAATACTTGCAATGAGTCATTGTCACACACAAAATTTATGAAAGCTACCACTGCTGCTACTTCTGCCTACATATGGAAACTTCATAGGGCAAAAAATCATTAATGAACAAACAAATAAAATAATAAAACTAAATAAATAATACAGTAGCAAAAAAAAAAAAAAAAAAAAATAGCATAAGGCTTTTTCCCATCAAAAAAATTCCTTACTATATAAGCATCATGAGAACATGAAATGAGGTTAAGCATAATCAAGTAATGCTGACTTGAGAAAGGTGTTCAGTAGGGACTCACCCTCTTGCAACATTGGCACCAGCTTGCACACAATATCCTGCATGGTGCGGTCAAAGGCAATGTAGTTGAGTGGGTGAGACTGGTGAATGACAATGTCACAGGTGGGACAGGTGTTGCGCTCCTCAAGGTGCTTCACCAGGCACGATTTACAGACTGACATAGAAAAAAACCATCTCAATTAACCATCTTCCTGTACAAATTATTCTTTTCACAAAAAAAGAAAAAATAAATAAATAATTAAATGTCTCAAATTCAATTATCTAATAGGGTACAAAACTTAATTATTTAATAGGGTACTAAACTAAACTATTTAATAGGATATCAAAGGTGTGTGTGTGTGTGTGTGTGTGTGTGTGTGTGTGTGTGTGTGTGTGTGTGTGTGTGTATGTATATATATATATATATATATATATATATATATATATATATATATATATATATATATATATATATATATATATATATATATATATATATATATATTGCCTTTTGATAGGTCACCATATAGTCAGTGTAATGTAGTGCTACTAAAATGTAAAAGTTGAACACATAAATATCTAGTACAGAAAAAAAAATCAATAAAAACGTGCACTTTAGTGAAGTCATTGTGCACAATCTGTGAATCACTGATGTATATAGTACACTCTTATATACATAATGCATCTATAAGCTACAAAAGCTCTTGTGAGATACAGATCATAACTTAATGTTATGATACATTTTCTACTCATAACTTATCAGCTGAATTATTATCAAATGAGAAGAATATCACATGATAATGGTTAATTCCATATAATTTTGAACACATCATGAGGCAAATTCACAAGTACAGCATCAATACAAATGTTATGTAGTACCTAACATAAGATGCCATAACTTTATATTTGCTTGAGGGCACCAGTGAAAAATACTTGAGGCAGCATATAGACTCACAGGTGTGCAGACACTCTGTAACAGTGGTGGCATCCACAAGGTAGCCTGAGCAGATGGCACACACAATGTGCTCATTCAATGTCCTCAGCTTGATCCTTCTTTCCATCCTGGACCTTCACACTGCTGGTTAACACTGCAAAATGGAGAGTAACTGATATACATACATACATACATACATATATATATATATATATATATATATATATATATATATATATATATATATATATATATATATATATATATATAAAATGGTGTTCATTTTGGTTCTCCTACACCACTCTCTTTTTTGGGAACACCAACTGAACAATTTTCTTTTCTTTTTTATTAGGATTCCAAAAAAGGAAGTAAGATCAAAAGTAGCATATCTCATACAGTTAGTTTATTATCCATTACCAATATCACAATAGTAAGCCCTCTATGTGTACTAGTCATACAAAACCTAGATTAAAAAGCACATTTAGACTACATTAAGGCATGTGTTCAGGTAAATGTCTATTTTCTTTCACTATCCACAACAGACTTACAGGCCTGATGAATATCCATCCAGGGTTTTCAAAAGAGGACAGCGCAAGTGTGCCAAATTGGGTTTCATTAATGTAACTTAGCCTGTAATTTTCTGAACTTAACCTAATTTCATGAACTCTACATAACAGCATTAGTTCATGTGGTCATTTGTATTTCATCATGATTATCAAGGCTAGTGTAGGTGAAAAAAAAAAAAAAAAAACAGCTAACATTCCATTGCTAAAAGGTAATTTCAGTCAGTGTTCTTTTAACATGTCGAGTCGAAGGGTTAGTAAGATGAGAATTATCCAAGGAAAGTGGAAAGGATAGTAAAATAGGAATTATTAAAAGAATTATGTATTATAAAGAAGAACCATGACCTATACACTAATACCACTGATTAAACCAACATATATTACTCTATCCCACATGTTAGCTTGAGAAAACTATTAGGTATGCATGCCTCCCCTCCTCCTGCATCCTTGCTGCACAAGGCTTTCTTCTTCCTCTCACCTCTATTCTGTTCAATTCTCTAATGCAAGAATTAATCAGCCCTCTCAATCTTTCATACCTTTTTCTGGTAAACTCTGGAACCCCCTGCCTGTGTCTGTATTTCCAACTTCCTATGACTTGACTTCACTGAAGAGGGAGGTTTCAAGACATTTGGCCCTGTCCTTTGGCTAATTTTATCGGCTCTGGTGACTGAGTGGGGCTTTTTTCTTTATATTTTTGTTGCCCTTGGCCAGACCTCTTCTTTTACATAGAAAAAAAAAAAGTGGAAATGAAACAACAACCTCCAAGACAGTATGATAAAGAAAAAGATGTTATGATATATTATTGTACCTGTTACAGCACTCTTGATCACTTGTTATATCAAAGTTCAACAAGACGGTTGTTGTTTATTATAAGTGCGTG
Source organism: Portunus trituberculatus (assembly GCF_017591435.1). Classification (NCBI taxonomy): domain Eukaryota; kingdom Metazoa; phylum Arthropoda; class Malacostraca; order Decapoda; family Portunidae; genus Portunus; species Portunus trituberculatus. Next base: position 24,615,406 of record NC_059304.1, read on the forward strand.
TTGCTAACTCATGACACGATTACATGTTATGGTACTATACTCACGGTACTTTTAATCTGCAAGGTTTTTATCCACATAGTTGACTATTTTTGACTTGTAATGATATTTTGGAAAATCAACATGTCGCACCAAGGACAGAGTTAGGTTAGTTTAGTTTGTTTTGGTATGATTGGTAGGGAAAACTGAAAAATATAAAAAATTTCCCCATTTCCTTAAAAAGTCTAAGGAGACAAAAGGTCATATATATTTGAAATAAGTAGAAAATTTTCACCAATAAAACTGACCAGATAGCGAATTTACTCAGTTTACACCACTCTCATGATCACAACATGCGATAACTGACGCCCAGCCAGGACTGAACTTTGCTCTGTCTATTCCTTGTCGCTCCCTTCAGTTTGTGAGTACCTTCCTACCTGCCTCTAGTGAGACTCAAGAGTAACGTGCATTTACTCTCCTTTGTTCCTTCGTCCAGATAACACTCATACATACATGTATAACTAGGGAACCCTATCAGATGGTGCCCACCTCGCCAGCAGCCAGCCAGTCAGCGGTCAAGAAGCAACACCAAAATACAGCCTCCGTGTTGTGAAAAATGGAGGTGGTAATCTTGATCTTAACGCTACAGGTGACTCAAGTGTGAGTGGTCGAGAGACAGGAGAGAGATCATGCAAGTGATTCTGACTGAACGAGGTAAAACAAAACAGGAAAGAAAGAATGAAGAAGACAGGAAAGCAATGGATAACAATAGTGTTGCTGTTGTGACACGGACGTATTAGAAAGATTTTCCGAAAGGCGAATGAGAGAAAGGAATGATTGATTAATTGATTCATTTATTGTTGAATTAATAAATAAATACAACAAAGGAGGAGGATGGACCTTGCCACCCACCCCCTGGGCAAAGACTTAAGGTTAAAGTATCAAAAATGTAACAATAGACAGTATACATAACAAGAATACAAGTACTTCAATAAATAGATACAGATATTGCACACCTTATTGCCTAAACACACTACAGCTTGGGAGCAAACTGAGGATATTCCCTGAGTATATCCCTGAGAGTGGCTGAGTCTAGGAGATGTACAATGAGGCTGTACAAGTCATGTTGACCTTGTGGCCTAAATTTAGCAATGAGAGGACATTCCATGATATAATGACGCAGAGTAGAGCTGGGCAGGATCCGACTTTTTATGTACTCACGAATCCGATTACTTGGTCTGGCGGATCCGTGGTATCCGAATCCGGATCCGAGTACTTGAACACGGGGTGGCGTGGCGCTGGATTTGCCTGAGAGCGGGATCCGACTGGCTGCTCTCTGACGAATCCAAGCAGCGCGGTAACTCGTCTCACTTCGGGACCCGGATCCCAGCGCGCCGCGCATCATTTTCCTCCTTCAACTCGGCATATTCAATGGGATGTTTGATGCGGAGATGTTTAATGAGGTTGGGAGTCGTACCTCCAACGTATTTAAACGTTTCTTTACACGTCAAGCATGTAGCCAAATCATCTTTGGTTTGTTCCATATAGTTCCATATTGGGGCATTTCTGCTTCACTTCGCTGCCATGACAGAAAATCGTAACTTAGTGTGATTTCTTAATGAATTACTGTTAAATATCAATCGCGACTTGAAGTTTCAAGCAAGAGATGATAAGCTACTGACGAGAGACTAATAATTTCTGGAAAACAATTAACACGCAGTTTAATAGAGGAAGGATGGTAGAATTATTACTATTTATTTCGCTCTGCACAATTACATAATTCTATGGCCATATGGCTATGAAGACAACTGTCGCGTTCTCTCCGTTTCTGTGGTGTTGACTTGTCAAGGCTGCAACTGAAGCTCCACCCGAGAGGGGTGACGCGGGCCTTTGGTCATGGCCCACAGAAGCTCCACCCCACTGTCCTATGATACGCGGAACGCGGGCCATGGTTCTTGGTACGAAACCAGGAACACTATCACACACAAGCTGGCCGCGTTCTTGCTATGCTAGGCAAACGGCCCACCAACCAAGACAAAGCCTAATCAAAATAAACCAGAACAAAACCATTCCGCTTATACCTCAGCCTGTGCTTTGTCCAGGAACTGCATTTGCACTTCCTTTTGTTGAAGAAAAGTAAGTAAAAAAAACTAGAGAAAAGCTGAGACGTGCGCGACGGCAACTTTACAGTCAGAGGTGGTTGCCATGAGCCCAAACTATCGACATGATATATATATATATATATATATATATATATATATATATATATATATATATATATATATATATATATATATATATATATTACCTTTCTAAATTGATGAAATATTATTTAATATTCCAATATGAAAAATTTAGTCACATTCTTTTTAGTTCAAATGAAAAGTTTTTATTACATATATCATGTTTACTTTCCATTGGGATAGCATACGGAGAACCGGGATGGATATGAAGCCATCCCAACTTGGTTCCGCTAATCCCGGGCAAGTTCCAGCTATCTAGAGCTGATGTTCCTGGTTCCGCGTATCATAGGCCAGTGTGATAGGGCTTTTAGTTATCCGTCCCTGAAAAGAAAGGGACGGAGTGGGCCCTAAAGCTTTGGAGGTAGCCCACAATTTTGGTTTTAGGTATATTTCTGCCCTGGCAGAGCCACAGCTATCCTAATTAGACGAGACTGCCCGAGGGCAGAGCCACAGCTAAAAGGGTCCTAACGATCGCGACTGCCAGGGGTGTAAGTATGTAGAAAGTGTTAGCGTGGCGGGGGAAAGTTGTTCACCATTGTGATGAGTTGATCTATGTCAGTTTGTTGAATTATGTAGGGGCTGGTGCCTGTTGTCCGGTTCAGGTAGGGTGCTGTGCTTGGACAGTTTCTGTGTAGTGTATTAGTGGTGTGTTTGTGTCCGTGTTGCAGTGTTGGCATGTGTAAAGTGTACCTTGTATTTCAGTGAAGCAGTGATAGCCAAGGCGTAGTCGGTGTAAGCGTGTTCTTGTGTGTCGTGGTAGGGAGTCAGGTATCTTTGCCATTTTGGAGGTGATTTGGTACCAGTTTGCGCTTGGGGAGCCAACCGCGGCTTCTTCATTAATTGTCTGTGCTGGTACCTTGCTCAGGATGGCTTTGGATGTTGCCTTTAGTTGGGAAGTGTTTTTGGGGATGGAAAGCGTTATTCTAGGGAGAAGAAGACCGTCCTTGGCGGCCTTGTCCGCGTCATCGTTTCCCATGATACCAGTGTGGCTCGGGATCCAGTTGAGTGAGATGTGGTGTCCGAGGAGATGGAGATTGTCTGCTAAGGTGTGTATGGTCGTGACGAGTGATATGTTGTCTGTTGCGTGTTGTCGTGTTAGTGTTTGAATGGCTCCAAGCGAATCAGTGTGTATGGTGATGTGCTTGTGCATGTCTTAAGGCTTTCATGATAGCTGCTAATTCAGTTTATAGAGTGGAAGAGCCATCGGGAAGTCTGAAAAAGGCCGTTTCTTCAGCTGTGACGAATGCGGCGGCAGCTCTCCCGGACGCTGGGTCGACCGAGCCATCTGTGAAATACACGGCGCTACCTTCTTCAGGTACAGATGCGAGGGCATTTCTGGCCTGGGCGGCAAACTCCTCTGCACTGAGACTTGACTTCTTTTTGGTGAGCCTGGAGATGGTTGCTGTGTAGGAGGGAGGGGCCCAAGGTGGTTTGGAGTGGTAGTCAGGGTGTGGCAAGTCCTGGACATGGATAGTGAAGAATTCTTGTAATAAGGTGTCAGTGATCACGGCGGCAGCGCACCTCGCCCACGTTCTTTTGGTGAAGAGAGCTGGGTCTTGTTTGAGGCATTGTTGGATGCTTCTGAGGAGATGCATGTTTCTGCCTTTGTTGAAATTAATGTGGAGAATGGTAGTGTGGAGTGCTTGTGGGCAACCTCTCTATCATGTATAGGTTTAGAAGGTTTAGGTTGAGGAAAAGAATGAGGAATGTACGCTTCCATACCAGACAATATCACTTCTGTTATGCATTTAACACACAGAGATCGGTCTCTGACACGGAAATAGTAATCATTCCAGGAAGATTAGCATAATACCTCTTCAGGTCCCCTCAACTGGCAGAGGCAAAGTGCCAGAGACACCTCTGCTTTGCGGGATCCTGAGGAAGATCTGGAGAAATAGAGCAAGATACAGAGGAGCCCAATGGAGAAGATAGGGTAACAGCATAAGCAAAAGGATTAGAGGTGAGGAAAGGATCAAGAATGTTGGGAGTATCTCCAAGACAGTCAAGAATACGAGTATAGAGTGTAGCACTAGTTGCTCTAGGTCTTGAAGGATAGCAAAGTTGAAGGCTAGTTCACCAAGGTGGTCAGTAAAGGGAGAGGAAAGCCAAAGCTGGTGGTGAGCATTGAAATATCGAAGGATGGAGATTTCCACGAAAGGGTGGATGGACAGAATGTGTTTCACTTTGGAAGTTAAATAGTCAAAGAATTTACTATATTCAGGGGAGTTAGGGGAGAGATAGACAGCACAGATAAATTTAGTTAGAGAGTGACTATTGAGCCAAAGCCAGGTGGTGGAAAACTCAGATTCAAGAGCGTGGGCACGACAGCAAGTTAAGTCGTTGCGTACATAGACACAACATCCAGCTTTGGAACAAAAATGAGGATAGAGGAAGTAGAAGGGAACAAAGAAGGGGCTACTGTCAGTTGCCTCAGATAGCTGTGTTTCGGTGAGCAAAAGAAGATGAGGTTTAGTATAGAGGAGAGGTGGTGTTCTACATATTTAAAATTAGATCTAAGACCGTAAATGTTGCAGAAGTTAGTGAAAAAAAAAGTAAAGGGAGGTGTCAAGACATTTAGGGTCCTTATCAAGACAGCAGTCCGACCTGGGGACATTTCTAGTCCCATCCCCAGAAGGGTACTCTGAGACAGGATTTGGAGTCGCCATTTTGAATTTTGAATTTTAAGTGAGGAGTGTGTGTGTAGTAAATGGATGTAGTTTTGTGTGAAGAAGGAAAGTTGTCTTTAGAGGGCAGGCTGTAACTGTCTCCTTGAGTTGTGAGACACAAATGTTCAATGAGATCATAACTAGCTTTACTGGAAAGTTTACGGCACCCCTTGAAGTTAGACCTGGCTGGGAGTAAATTAACGTTTCAGTAGGTGTCTTCTACCTCCTCCCTAAATCAAAGGGTGTTTTCTGTATAAAGATTTTGTTTCTCCCAATCATAAACATGGCATATGAGTGGGGGACTGGGAGGGCTACATGTCGCTTCCTCCGTCAGTGGAGGAATTCTTTATGTAGCAGACACATGCTCTCACTATGGGTCATTCCTCTGCTTCAAGCTAGCCATATGGCCATCTTCATAGCCAAGCTAAGGCAGTTATTTACAACATCAATAGGTACCTCTTGGAAGAAAAGACAACACTGGGGGAATGCTCATGGTTTCCATACCCTACCAGCCATTTCTCACTGTGACGAGTATAGCACAGAGCCAATTCACCCGCAACATTGAGCCATTTCGCCCATTATTACTGTTCAAACATCTCTCTCAACTAGCGACCACAGCCCAATTACAAACTCTATAATTCATTACACTCAAAGAACATTGATCCACAGCTCCATATGGCCACCCTCTAGAAGCTAGATGAAGTGTTAATGTAGAGGCTTATCGAATTAGCTTATCTTTGGCCATCCGTCAAAATGAATTAAAAGGAAAATAAATCATGGTCTTGAGTAATCAAATCAATACTGTAGCTTAGAAGGAGAATTATGCCTGGAGTAGCCTGTGAGAATT
>NC_059304.1:24621637-24754137 GCF_017591435.1 Portunus trituberculatus
AATAATAGAAAGAGAGTGGGTGACAGGACAGAACCCTGAGGAACTCCACTATTAAAAGATTTAGGAGAAGAACAGTGGCCGTCTACCACAGCAGCAACAAAACAGTCGGAAAGGAAACTTGAGATAAATATGCAGAGAGAAGGATAAAAGCCGTAAGAGGGCAGTTTTGAAATGAAAGCTTTATGCCAGACTCTATCAAAAGCTTTTGATATGTCTAACGCTAAAGCAAAAGTTTCAATGAAATCTCTAAAAGAGGATGACCAAAACTCAGTGGGGAAAGCCAGAAGATCACCAGTTGAGCGACCTTGACGAAAGCCATACTGGCAATCACATAGAACAGTGTTATTCACTAATTTTTGCAAGGGAGCCACTTGGGTTAAACACATTCATTGAGAGAGCCACAGCTAGTGCATGCTAGCATAACTCAACTAAATTAAGAAGTACTGGGCTGCTAGTGCAATATAGTAAATAAGATAGATTAGACATGGTAATATTAGCCTATATATCTTGTTATTAAGAGCAAACTAAAGACCAAACTTACTTAATGCTGTGATGAGTGGAAGTCTGCTTTTTTGCTTTTATTAATTTATTTTTAGAGAGCCGTAAATTGAGTCATCACAAGCCGCAATGATCACGGTTGATGGCCACAGCAGGACTGTGACACTTTCGTCAGGTTCTTTCAATAGTCGAGGAAATCATCTTCTAGGGTGTCCGGGTCGTCAGGTTATCTTCAGCAGCACCTGCAGCCAGCAGTCCCTGGGCAGCGAAGAGGTCGTTGTACCAGGGCTTGTACTCGAGGGAATGAAGCTCAGCAGGTGGTTGAGGTCTGCCAAATTCTCTGGTCGTTGCACCACACCCTGAGGATACTTCACTGGCAGATCGATGGTGGTGAGGTCGAAGTTCCTCGGATCATAGGCAGCTCCGCTCTCCTTCTGCAGTTTCACTTGGAGTGGCGTCCCGATGTCATCGACGTACGTCTGCCAGATGTTCATACCTTGCTTGTATTCTTCAGTGTACAGGAACATCCAGCCTTCCTTGTATCCTGACTTGGCAACCTGGGTCTTCGTACACTTGGACTGGAGGGGCTGAAGATCCACGAACTGCAGATCCGTCATCTGGACCACGTTGAAGGGGTGTTCACGTCGTGCCTCCCTCATCAGCTCGACGTAGTGATCAGTGGTGTAAATCTCCCTCCCACAAAAGAAGTTCTCCAGGTTGCCGAAGTCACGATCGCATGACATGTAGGAGTGGCCAGACATCAAGAAGTAGTGCTTGATCGAGCAGAACCTCCCACTCTGGACGAAGCGTAGCATCAGAAGTGAGAGGTTGAGGTTCTTGTTCTGGCCACCGCAGTTGTCACTGAAGATTACAAGTTTGGTCGTCGAGGCAGGGACGTACGTGTTGATGTAGTGGAGGAGGCAGATGCCGATCTCACTCGAACCTCTCTTGGCGATCGACTCGTTCCACACATACAGCGTAGCAGGGGTGGTCTCCTTGAGGTTGTGGACACCAAAGCTGTACGTACACATCTTCCTCTTGTAGTAAGCGACGTTGGTGGAGAGACATGGCGTGACAAGAGTCTGGTGGAGGTCCATGGCAACAGCAAACAGGGTGGGGTTGGTGTCTTGTTTGTACGCAGTCATGAGATCTCTTGCCACCTTCGCCTTCAGGAGATGGACTTCTTTCTGCGTGAGCAGCTGACTCTTCTTCGCCTCGTCCCTGTTCGCTGTTGCCACCTCCACCTCGTTGCCAATCTTGTTGCAGTAGCAGCACGTGTCGACCATGGGAGGTCTGGAACTGATGTTGAACCTTGAAAACGCCCTGCTGTACTCATCGAAGCGCATGATCTTCTGCATGATCTCTGCAGGCACGTCCTTCTCGGCACACCACTCCTTGAAAAGGTCGTAGCAGCGTTTGTGAGAGTAGCCAGGAGGAAGGTAGACGCGATATTGGCTCTTCGCACGTGAGTAGTGAGAGGTACACGTGGGCAGGGACATGATGTGGTCGTGGACAAGCTGCATCACATCGTCAGGAGTCTTGTTGTGCGGTAATGCTGTCTTCCCACGACGATCAACAAGTACCACACCAGTCCCCCCCATCCTCTTCAACACGTAGGAAACACGCCTCTCACTGATGCTGTGTATGCTGAGGAACGCTTTCTTGCACACCACGGTCCTCGTGTTGTCCACATACACAGCATATTCGAATGTCGCCTTCCTCCTGCTGTTGGGTCCCACACGTGGATCGCTGACCTCCCTTGAGATCACCACCTTGGACAGGTAAGCAGACTTGGCGTTACTGTCTGCCATCTTCCAATATCCACTGAAGATCTCCTGCACAGTGCGGTCTCCAAGCATGGTAAAGCAGGCCTTAGGACACTCACATGGCTCCACAACCTTACGAGCAGCCACAACCTTCTTCGTTGCCAAGCTCACGTACTCCAAACCACTGTCTCTCCTCTTCTTGGCAACACCTTTCTGCCACTGCGATTTCTCAGCTTTCCTTTTCTTCTGGGGTGCTTCAGCAGGTCAACGAGGCTCTTCCAAGGCTGGGGAAGTTGAAGGGGCGCTGGTAGAAGCCATAACTTCAGGAAAAGTAGCGTAGGTCTTGCCAAGGCGAGTTAAAGGGCGACGCACATGAGAGAGAGAGAGAGAGAGAGAGAGAGAGAGAGAGAGAGAGAGGAAAACATGCCTCTCATTGGCTGAGGCGCAACGTGGGTGTGACGTCACGCGCTTACGCGCTGCTGATTGGCTAGCTGCCAGCACTGTGAGCGTGGAGATAGTACGACAATACCGCTCGGGATGCAACATGTTAGTCTCGACTTTCCCTGTCATGTTTTTGCGCGACTTTGTACCTTGTTTTAGATGCCCAAATGGTCGAGTTTGGCTTGGCCGACCTTAGCATACAACTTTTATACCCCTCCCCTACACCGAGCAAGGGGTCAGGACAGTTGACCATTTTTTCATTTGACCAGTGTCACTTGACCAGGTAGGGTAGGATGTTTGACCAGGTCACTTGACCAGGTGGGGTATGACCGTTGACCAGGTAGGGTAGGATGTTTGACCAGGTCACTTGACCAGGTGGTGTATGACCGTTGTCACTTGACAAGAATGGAGTAGGACTGTTTAAACTGGTGGAAGCTATAAATGTTAGGTACATTCTTATATTTTATTGCACAAAATTTCTTTCTAAAATACATAAGATAAGTTAAAAATGTATTGCCTCTATCCAGCTTCTTCAGCATGCTCCCTCTTCTTGGAACAGGAACATTTCTTTAGGAACTTAAAGGTAGAGAGTTCCCCAGCAGAATATCTTCCCCATAGGTTCTCGATAGCAGCTTGCTTCGATTTGGTTTCCCGCCTACGGTGACGGTGGACAATCTGCTGGCACACAAGCTCAACAGTGCGCTCAAGCTTCTCGGCCTCCTGGTGAAGCAGTGGAATCAAAATATACATGTTTGGGTGATCATGAGGCAGCTCAGAGTTGAGATGATTATACCACCCCTCACACTCACAGTCGTTGTTGGTCCTCAAGAAGCGTCGGAATGTTGACCAGGACTCAGGCTTACGGTGTTTGTGGTTGATCCATGGCCTCGCGATATAGTTGGTTTGAGTAGCTAAGCGCTCATCAGGAGGGCACCGGTCCTTCAGCTGCTGAAATGCACCAGGGATGTGCTCATAAGGCAAATGAGGTAACGCCATCATGTAGCGGATATAGTCTTGCACCTCACCAGGCTTCTGGTAGGCAGCACGAAGACCAGCAATACAGCATAGACAATGCAGCGGTAAATATTATTTATACTATTTTTCTTACTTTTCCATATAAATATTAATCGAGTATCGATATGGAAAAGTAAGAAAAATAGTATAAATAAATCAATAAATGTCTTTATTATTCTGTTGTGATATAGTAATATAGTTGTTGTGATATAGTAATGCCTGAATTTAATCTATACTTTCATTTGACGTAATATTCTTGTATAACTGCTGTAGTAGTAATATAAATAAGCCATCTGTTCCATTTAAAGTATAAGAATATTATAATGAAAGCCATAACAATATAGAATATTCACCAATTATTTTCTTAGACCTGGTCAATTGAACTGGTCAAGTGACACTCCACACCTGGTCAAGTGACACAACAAACGTGGTCAAGTGTCTCTCCACACCTGGTCAAATGACTATGGTCAAATGAAAAACTGGTTAACGGTCCTACATCCCCAAGCAACCATTAACTCAGAATCTCAATTTTCCGGGGTTACGACAATATGGTACGGAGCGCCTCATGTACACTGTCTATTTATATATTTTTGATACTTTAATTGCCCAGGGGGTGGGTGGCAAGGTTCATCCTCCTCCTTTGCTGTATTTCATTATCAATGGAGTTGATCGACAACCTATAGTTGCCATACGGTCGCCAGCTGCTTTAATTCAAGACTCGGTCTGGGAGCAAACCTTTTCCAGAGTCTCACATTTCTAAAATGCTTCTTGCAATATACATCGAGGCACTGTACTGTGATTATTCAAAACATCAAAGCTAAGTTGTTATACTAGTAGGATCTTTGAGAAGTACTGATGTACATGCTTTAAAACAGTGACCAGAAGGTAAAGACTAGCATTGCGTAGCTGCGGTGGCGAGTGGACGTGTTGTGTGTGCGCTTCGTTTTTGGCTATTGTTTTTATAGTTAGCGAGTGGTGTTTGTGCTTGGTGTCCGTGTGTGGTGCTTTTGAGTGTTAGTGAAGTGTAAGTGTGTACTACAAGTTTTTTTTTTTTTTTTTTTTTTTTACGTAGGGAATAGGGCCAGCCAAGGGCAAAAAATAGAAAGTTAGAAAAAACCCACTTGAGCACTGGCTCTCCAAAGAGTACAAAAAGTGCCAAAACCGCCAGCCAGAATTAGGGAAGCAAATGCCTCGATACCTCCCTCGTAAAAGAAGACAAGTTGTAGGAATTTGGAAATACAGATGCAGGAGGAGTTCCAGAGTTTACCAGTGAAAGGGATGAATGATTGAGCGTACTGGTTAACTCTTGCATTAGAGAGTTGGACAGAATACGGATGAGAGGAAGAAGAAAGCCTTGTGCAGCGTGGCCGCAGGAGGAGGGGAGGCATGCAGTTAGCAAGATCAGTAGAACAGTTACCATGAAAATAGCGATAAAATATAGAAAGGGATGCAACATTTCAGCGGTGAGAAAGAGACTGAAGACAGTTAGTCAGAGGAGGGGAGTTCAAGAGACGAAGAGCTTTCGATTCCACCCTATCAAGCAAAGCTGTGTGAGGGGCGAGAAAAACTGGCGGAGACGCCTCAGAACACCTAACTTCATAGAAGCGGTTTTAGCAAGAGATGAGATGTGAAGTTTCCAGTTAAGATTATGAGCAAAGGACAGACCGAGGATATTCATTGTGGAAGAGGAAGACAGTTGAGTGTCATTGAAGAAGAGGGGATAGTTGTCTGGAAGGTTGTGTCGAGTTGATAGATGGAGGAATTGAATTTTTGAGGCATTGAAAACTACTAAATTTTCTCTGCCCCAATCGGAAATTTTAGAAAGATCGGAAGTCAGGCGTTCCGTGGCGTCCCCGCGTGATCTGTTAATTTCCTAAAGGATTGGACGTCTCTGAAAGAACGTGGAAATATGTAGGGTGGTATCATCAGCGTAGGAGTGGATAGGGTAAGAAGTTTGGTTAAGAAGGTCATTAATGAATAATAGAAAGAGAGTGGATGACAGGACAGAACCCTGAGGAACACCACTATTAATAAGTTTAGGAGAAGAACAGTAGCCGTCTATCACAGCAGCAATAGAGCGGTCGGAAAGGAAACATGAGATAAAGTTGCAGAGAGAAGGATAGAAGCCGTAAGAGGGCAGTTTTGAAATCAAGGCTTTATGCCAGACTCTATCAAAAGCTTTTGATATGTCTAACGCAACAGCAAAAGTTTCACCGAAATCTCTAAAAGAGGATGACCAAGACTCAGTAAGGAAAGCCAGAAGATCACCAGTTGAGCGATCTTGACGGAAGCCATACTGGCGATCAGACAGAAGATTGTGAAGTGACAGATGTTTGAGAATCTTCCTATTCAGGATAGATTCAAAAACTTTAGACAAGCAAGAGATTAAAGCTATAGGACGGTAGTTTGAGGGGTTAGAACGGTCACCCTTTTTAGGAACAGGCTGAATGTAGGTGAACTTCCAGCAGGAAGGAAAGGTAGAAGTCGATAGACAAAGTTGGAAGAGTTTGGCCAGGCAAGGTGCAAGCACAGAAGCACAGTTTTTAAGAACAATAGGAGGGACCCCATCAGGTCCATAAGCCTTCCGAGGGTTTAGGCCAGCAAGGGCATGGAAAACATCATTACGAAGAATTTTGATTGTAGACATGAAATAGTCAGAGGGAGGAGGAGAGGGAGGGACAAGCCCAGAATCGTCTAAGGTGGAGTTGTGAGCAAAGGTTTGAGAAAAGAGTTCAGCTTTAGAGACGGAAGAGATGGCAGTGGTGCCATCAGGATGAAATAAAGGAGGGAAAGATGAAGAAGTGAAGTTATTTGAGATGTTTTTGGCTAGATGCCAGAAGTCACGAAGAGAGTTTGAGTTTGAAAGATTTTGATATTTCCTATTTATGAAAGAGTGTTTGGCAAGTTGAAGAACAGACTTGGCATGATTCCGGGCAGAGATATAAAGTGCATGAGATTCAGGAGATGGAAGGCTCAAGTACCTTTTGTGGGCAACCTCTCTATCATGTGTTAGATTAGAGTGAAATAGTGGTTAGAATCAGTTTTTGTGAGTTAAAAGTATTTTGGTATAGTGAGGAGACTAGGCTTGTAACCGTCAAGTTGACCTTGAAAGAGGATTAGTTGACCTCACTTAGGCCCCCCACCACCGCGGTTCCCCCACCCCGCCGTCACCAAGTATTTTTATTTGTTTGTTAGCTACGTATAGTGTTCTTGTGAGTTAACAGATTGTAAATTAGTATGGCGGTAGCTACTGAGGTATATCAGAGTGTGATTGAGTGCGTGAAAGAGTGTTGAGGTGGGATTGGGCGAGTTTGTTATGTGTGAGATGTGTGGGCATGACAAGAAGGTCGTTGACTTTTCTGAGTGTATGGTGTGTAGGCTCAAGAGCGAGAATTTAGTTCTTTCTCTTGAGCACCGAGAATTGTGAGAGGAAATGAGAAAGCTAAGTGAGGGGAAAAGTGCGAACGAAGTTCTCATCTTTGAGTTGAAGGAGGAGGTTAAGAGGCTTGGGGAGGCAGTGGAAAAAATTAGGCAGGAGATCAGTGTTAGGCCGAAGGTTGGACCTTCTGAGGGCGACAGGGTGGCTTGGCTCTCTGTCGGGAAGAGCAGAGTGGGAAAGATAGTAGTCAGGATGGGCAGAGATGGCAGGTTGCGAGGGGAAGGAAAGCGGAGGCAGTTAGGGAGGATAGGACTAAACCTGTTGAGTGTGAAAATAGGTTCGGTTTTGGAGGGGGAGGGGGAGAGTGAGAGTGGAGTGAATGAGGTGGTTGTGGTGAGTGAAAGGAGAGAGAAGGGGGTAGAGGAGAGGAGGAGGAGGGTTGTGCCTAGCACACCTCAGGTGTGTGTGGTGGGTGACTCTCGGGTTAGGTACTTAGATAGGACTTTCTGTGGGAAAGACAGGGATAGGAGGACGAACGTGTGTATGCCTGGTGCAGGTGTGAAGGCAGTGAGTGAGGAGGTGCAGAAGAGGTTGGGGGATGGAGAGGAGGGTGTAGTAGTTTTGCACGTAGGTGGGAACGATGTCAGAGCAGGTGGGTCGGAGGAGTTAGTGGCAAGATTTCGGGAAATGTTAGGCAAGATAAGGGAGAGTGGTAGGAGGTGTGTAGTGTCAGGAATCTTGCCTCGTGTGTATATTAGCAGGGAATGGTTGTCTAGGGCCATTGGTGTGAATGATCGAGTAAAAGGGATGTGTAAGGATGTGGGTGTCAGCTTTGTGGATGTATGGGATAGGTTCTTATGGGCAAAGGGATTTGTATGCTAGGGATGGTGTGCATCTGAGTAGGAAGGGTGTGGATGTGCTGAGTGGATGTCTGGAGGGGAGTTGGGATGGAGTGTAGGGGGTGAGGTAGCAAATGCATTCCAAAAGAAAGATGTTAGACATAAATTAGATAGGGTAAACAGAGATAGTGAAAAGATTAGGAAAGATTTCCAGGTGCAAATAGGAGAGAATAAGATTAGGATTCCAAATAAGGAGACAGCATCTAGGAAGGTAGCAGGACTTAAATGTTTTTATGTAAATGCCAGGAGTCTTAGGAACAAGAAGGACGAGTTATCTAGTTATATAGTTGAGGAGGACTTAGATGTTGTATTTTTCACAGAGGCATGGGTAAATGAGGAAAAGTTTAGGGAAAATAAGAAAGAATATGAAGTAGATGGATATATTATGTATTTACACCAGAGAATAGATAGGATAGGTGGAGGAGTAGTTATTTATGTAAAAAAATCCTTCATTTCCAGTCAGGTTAATGGTATTAAGGTAGATAACAGAGTAGAGTCCTTATGGCTGGATGTTAGAGTAAACAAAAGTAAGGTTATTAGAGTAGGAGCTTTTTATAGACCACCTAACCAGTCAGCAGATGTAGACAACTTAGTCAGACAATTATCTTAGGGGATTTTAATCTTAAGTCAGTAAATTGGGAGAGGATGGTAGGAGATGTTAGTGAAAATAAGTTTATGGAAAATTTTCAGGATAACTATTTAGTGCAGATGGTAGATAAACCTACTAGGGGGAGGAAGGTTTTAGACATAGTACTAACAAATATTGAGCATTGTTTAAAGGAAGTTGAGGTAGGAGAGACTTTAGCAAACAGTGACCATCATATAATTAGATTTATCATTAATTCCAGTAGGGATAATATAGTGAATAAGACTAGAGTCCCAAACTATCAGAAAGGCAATTATGGTAGGTTACATCAGTTATTAGGAGAGGTAAACTGGGAAGATAGTTTTGGAAATAAAACTGCACAGGAGATGTGGGATATTTTTAAGGTTGTAGTAAAGGTATAGTGATGCAGTGTATCCCTTACAAAGATATAAGGCAGAGAAACAGGAAGCCATTATGGTGGACTCACGAGATAGGTAGACAGATCAGAGAGAAGAAGAGGGCATATAGAGAGTTGCAGAAAAGTGGGGAAGATATAGATTTGATTAGGTACAGACAGGTCAGAGATGATTTGAGTAAGCTTATAAAAAAAAATTAAAGGCAGGCAGAGATAAAACTAGCTAGAGCTGGGAGTAAAGATCCAAAAAAAATATATAGTTATTACAAGGTCAGTGATAAAAGAAATAAGGATAGGATTGGACCACTCAGAAAAGATGGTGTAGTAGTGGATCAAAATGAAGACATAGTAGAATTATTGAATGAACAATTTTCTTCAGTATTTACTAGGGAAAGAATAGGAAATCCTGTTACAAACAGTGCGACGAGTAGTTTAAGAGCTTTAGAAAATATTGATATAAAACCGGGAATTATTAGGAAATTTATTCTTGAACTAGACGATAGGAAAGCTAGTGGTCCTGATGAGCTACATGCCAGAGTACTTAGGGAGGGTGTAGACAGTATTTCTGAAGCACTTAAGTTAATCTTTGAAAGATCACTTAGGTTTGCTGAGATACCTCAGGACTGGAAGTTAGCTAATGTTACACTAATATTTAAAAAAGGTAGGAAGGATGAAGCAAATAATTATAGACCGATCAGTTTAATTAGTATAGTATGTAAGATACTAGAGAAAATCATTAAGGGTAGTATTTGGGAGCATTTAAATGAGAATAGATTAATTAGAGATACCCAACATGGCTTTAGATCAGGGAGGTCCTGTCTTACAAATTTGCTCGATATCTTAGAATATATTACCAAAGAGTTAGATGATGGAAATAGCATAGATGTTATATATCTAAATTTTAGCAAGGCGTTTGATAAGGTACCGCATAGGAGGCTAGTGTACAAATTGAGACTACATGGGATAGGGGTAGGTTAGTTGATTGGATTAGTGAATGGCTTTCTGATAGGAAACAGAGAGTAGTATTAAATGGGGCAATGTCTGAGTGGAAGGAAGTGGTTAGTGGGTACCCCAAGGATCAGTGCTAGGACCTCTTCTTTTCTTGGTGTACATTAACGATTTAGATATAGGAATTAGTAGCAAAGTATCAAAGTTTGCAGATGATACTAAGATAGCATGTGCAGTACAGGGTGAAAAGGACAATTACAGAATACAACGAGACCTGGACAGGCTGATAGCATGGGCAGACAGGTGGCAGATGGAGTTTAATTCTAAAAGTGTCAGGTTATGCATTTAGGTAAAGACAACACAAACTTTAGCTATGAGATGGAGGGATGTTGGCTAGAGGCAGTAGAGGAGGAAAGGATTTAGGAGTAGTGATAGACAGGACTATGAAATTTTCAAAGCAATGTTTAGAAGCAAGAAATAGGGCAAATAGGATCCTGGGTTTTATAAATAGAAATGTTAGTTATAAAAGTAAAGAAGTGGTGCGTAGCTTATATAATTCCTATGTTAGGCCCCATTTAGAGTATTGCATACAGGCCTGGTCACCCCATTATAGGCAGGATATCAACATGTTAGAAGCAGTTCAGAGAAGAGCAACTAGGATGATATCAGCATTAAAGCGCCTGGAGTATAGAGATAGATTAAAGGAATTAAACATGTTTTCATTTGAGAGATGTATAAGAGGGGGATATGATAGAGTTATTTAAAATGTTCTCAGATACAAACTACATAGATGTGAGATCTTTCTTTACCTTAGAGGAGGGAAATAGGACTAGAAATCATGGCAGGAAGATTAGAAAGCAAGGCTGCAGGTTAGATATAAGAAAATATTTCTTTAGTCATAGGATGGTAGACTTCTGGAATGCATTGCCAGAGAGGTTTGTAAATAGCACTAGTTTGACAATGTTTAAAAACAGATTAGATAAGCACTTAAATTTATTAGATTTATAATTATGTATAGCACTGCATGATAGTTTTTATAAGAAATTTACTATAGTTAAACAAGACATGATCCCCATGTATGGGGATCATGTATGGGGATCACAGATTGTAGAGAAATTCGCTGCAGGACTTAGCCCTGTTAATGGGCCAAATATTTAGAATTAGTATATAATGTATTGTGTACTTGTAAGTGTATCTTTAAGTACTGATGACGAGGTCGCTGTGCGACTGATACAGGATAACCTAGATGGGCCCTGGTGGCCCTTTGTTATCCTATTATTTATGTTATGTTATTTCCCCTGGAAGCATTCTCACGTTTTTTTCTACTCTCTTGCTGATACATTTTTTCCCTAGCTTCCAAAAAGGCTAAGGATTTTACATGAAAGGTGCGAAAAGTATAGCGTCAGTACTACTTGCAGAAAAAGGGATATTATAGGGCCGAATCCGTGCTAGGCCGAAAAGACTGACCGAAATCAGAGAACATGTCTAATCCTCCACATCTGATCTGACATCAACAAAGGCGGGAAAAACAAGGCTGCTTGCGAGTGACTCACTGCGACTGCGAGTGAATATATCTGTTTATACATGTGCTGTAGCTGACTGCACCTCTATATCACGCAAGAAGAACCAAGGAGTGAAAGGATGGACTGTATTCCCAAGGAAGAAGGACGCAGCCCGCGGAAGACTGCCATTCTCTACACTGGCACGGAGGTTTCCAGGTGGCTCCCTGCACCCATGTCTTCCACTAGAGCAGAACTGTATGCTGTACTGGAGGCGCTCCACATTGTGGCGCCTCTCCATATGAATGTATATTTCTTTATTGACAGTCAGGCTGCATTGTACGCCCTTCAATCCACCTCCCCCATGGACTGTGATCTAGTTAATAAGTGTCTTGATCTCATCCATGCCCTAGAAGGTGCTGGTGCCACGGTCCATTTCATCTGGATACCCTCTCATGTAGGTATCCCTTTAAATGAAAAAGCAGACCACCTTGCTCTGTGTACCCTACAAGATGACACAGTGGACCCTGGCACTGAGTATACTCTGGGTTATGTTAAGAGTAGCATTAAGGACTTTGTACATAGTAGCATTATATAGTTAGCTTTGTTGCCATAGGGGCATAGCACTAGTCTTCACTATGCACGTGTCTATATGTGCTTACACCTAAGGGAGACACACTGCATCACATGACAGGGTGGCAATGAGGCTACAAATACTTTTGGGAAGTCAGTGCTTCTCCTGGTGTGTGCTGTTTGCTACACCAAGGGGACACACACTGCGTCACTATATCATGGAATGTCCTCTCATTGCTAATTTTAGGCCACAAGGTCAACATGACTTGTACAGCCTCATTGACCATCTCCTAGACTCTGCCACCCTCAGGGATATACTCAGGGAATATCCTCAGTTTGCTCCCAGACTGTAGGATGTCTTAGGCAATAAGGTGTGCAATATCTGTATTTATTTATTGAAATACTTGTATTCTTGTTGTGTATACTGTCCAGAGTTATTTTTGTGATACTTTAACCTTAAGTCTTTGCCCAGAGGGGGGGGGAGGTTGGCAAGGCTCATCCTCCTCCTTTGTTGTAATTATTAATCAATTCAACAATAAATGTATCGATCAATCAATCAGGAAGAAGGACGCAGCCCTCTCCGGCCCCTAGTTCCACCGGCCATCACTCACTGCGGCCCCCAACCCTAGTAACTCCGGCCTACCACCATAGTCACCCCGGCCTACCACCCTGGTCACTCCGGCCTGTTACGGCCCGCCCGTAACATGCATTACTACCATCACCTCCTCTGCTTGTTACCTCGTTCGCCACCTCTCCGCCTCCCCTTCCACGTCACCGTCTCGTGAACCTTCCACGCCACCGTCTCGTGAACCTTCCACGTCACCGTTTCATGAAGCCCGGCTACTGTCCCGAAGTTGGATTCACGCGGCCCCTTTCGACTCAACCGAAAGTGTTGAGCCAGCTCTTGGTTTTCTGGATTGGCAGTTGAGATCCAAGCCTCAACCAGTGAACATAACGCCTCTTGGTTCTGCCGTGGGATCAACCATCACCCAGCATTTCACCACTGCGACACCGCATAAGTATCACTTCCCTCGTCCGTGTTTTCCACATTGCCTCTATATAGGATTAGGATTATTGTTAGGTATTAAGTTGGGTTCTTTATTGTTGTATTTATTACTGTGTTATATGTATATGTGTATGTCATTTTCCTGTGTTTCATGTTATATATCTGTGTTTCATGTTTCTTGTTATATATGTGTCAATTTCATTATGGGTTATTAAATAGCTTTTAAAGTGACCCCTTTGCATTTCCTCACCAGTTGAACCTGCAGTGTTTTTTTTATTGTTATTGTTCACCGGCTCTCCGATGCCAATCTTACCAGTTTAACCGGTGAACGTAACAATTGGCGACCGTGACAGGACCATTATAACCCATGTTCAGTGTTCCATTTTTCCAGTGACTTTTTTCTGTGATTGCTTGTGTTTCTGTGGTGTTGTGACTTGATGTGTTTTTTTCTGTGACTTACTCTGCGTGTGGTTTAAATTTACCTTTGTGCGATCAAGTGGCTCCTTTTGGGTTAAACGTGCTTCGTGACTTTCATTGGTATCGCATAGCAGTGGTAGAGCAGGAAACCAGGTAGAAAGGCGTGTTCACCGATAGCACTTATCTCTATTTTTGCACATAGGCAGGTGTGTAATAAGTGTTATCCAAGTGTTGGGATCATCATATGTTCATGCGAACCCTCAATCCCCTCACTTCGCGGATCATTTTTCTCGCTAGTTAGAATCGGCCATTTTAACTAGTCTCTCAGACTAATCCGCCTCCTTATCAATAACAAGTCTCAGTACAATTCGCTCCTCACTCTCAAGTCTCGTAACTAGAGTAATCCGGATCCCTCTTAATGCCGTAATTCTCTAGTTTACCCCTCATTAGTGATTGTACTCATAAGTGTTTACTTAAGTATAATCTAGGTAATTTCAAGGTTGCCTTTATTATCACTCTGCCAAGTTCCTCACTTAAGTAATTCGCTTATCATTTTTTTTTTTTTTTGTTGTGGTTTAACATCTATTTAATATGGCTTCCGCTCAGTTTAACGTTGAAGATTTTTGTGCCGACCCTTCTCTGGAACAACTTAAATATGCTAATATAAAGAAGGACCAATGGAAGACCATCGCTAAACATTTTGATGTTCCCATCACGTCTCAGATGACTAAAGAGGTCATTAAGAATGTAGTTGTTGAACATCTAGTGCAAGAAGGTCAGTTGCTAGGAAATGCCATAGAAGAGTTAACTCCCATGTCAGCCTCTACGAGGACTATAATACACAGTCCCCAGGAAGAACAGGATAAGAGTAGGATAAGTCAGTGGGAAATTGAGAAGCTTAAACTAGAATACCGGATGCATGAAAAACAAATGCAACTACAGGCAGAAAAAGAAGCAAAAGAAATGCAACTACAGGCAGAAAAAGAAGATAAAGATAAAGAGAGAATTACAGGAAAAACAAATGCAACTACAGGCAGAAAAGGAAGAGAGAGAATTTCAGTTACAACTTAGAAGGCAGGAGAAAGAGTTAGAAATTCAGGAGTTAGCCCTACGAAATGACGCTAAGTTTAGAGGGGAAGAAATAGATATAAAGAAACAGTTAGCAAGCTTTAATCCTGCTACAGCTGCTCCGCTAGTTCCCCCTTTTGATGAATCTGATGTTGACGGGTCATTTCGCGCTTTTGAGAGCATTGCTAATAGGAATAAATGGCCCAAGGATCAGTGGGTGTCTCTCCTTGTCCCTAAGCTAGTAGGAAAAGCTTATAGGGTATACAACGGCCTTAGTGATGAGGTAGAATATGAAGAGATCAAAGGTAACATTCTAGACGCCTACTCTATCACTTCTGATGGATACAGACAACAGTTTCGAAAGTATGTGAAACCAGAGTCTCACACCTATGTTGAATTTGCTAGTGAGAAACTAAGACAATTTAAGAAATGGTTAGCCGCCCTTAACATTACCACCTTTTCGGAGTTGCTCAATCTAATGGTCCTGGAAGAATGGAAGAACAAGTTACCCTTTAATATTCTGAGGCATGTGGAAGAACGGGAGAGAGTGATCTTATGTCTGCCGCTAAAGTGGCTGATGCGTTTGCTTTGTTGATGGGATCCCTGGGTAGTAGAGGTCGTGGTTCACTATCTAATGTTAGGTCCTCCTTTGGGGAAGGTTTTGGGGCGCGGGTGGTAAGCCAACCGGATTCTCGCCAAATGCATATAATTCCCCCTGGTGTACATACTGTAAGAAGCCAGGTCACACGATCCAGAAATGTAGACACCCAAATTGCAAGGGTTCTCAACGTCAACTTTCTTTTGTGGCCCCTAAACCTAACACATTTGAGAACAAGAAACCAGTGGCCCTAGCTAACCCTGTCAACTCTCCTCTAGAACTTTATGACTCGTACATGTATCAAGGTAAAGTGTCCCTGACTGATGGTAAAGACAAGGCAATAAATATCAAGGTTCTGCGTGATACAGGTGCTGCCCAATCCATCTTAAGGGAAGATGTCATCCCTAACATCAAACAGGCTTTCACTGGGGAGAAGGTGATCCTTACAGGTCTCGAATCACAGCTCTCCTATCCCTTGGCTAATATTAGCTTACAGTGCCCGTTCATTTCAGGAGAGGTTGAGGTAGCCATTAAACCTGGTGAACTGCCAGTACCGGGGTACATCTTGTACTGGGTAATGATCTTGCGGGTAACTTGGCTGTTCCAAACTTAATTGTTCTTGATTCTCCCTTAACAGAAAGTCCCACTAAGACCCTGGACGAAACATCCCTCACTTCTTCCCAGTGTGTGCAGTCACCAGGTCTCAGTCCAAGTCCCCTGCCCTTTCATCACCTCCTCCACCAATGATTGCCTCTACTGACAACTTGTATAATAACATCATTTCAAAGGAGAATTTGATTAATGCTCAGGAACAGGATCTCACTTTGGCTAAGATCAGACATGTTGCCAGTGAGACAAAGGATATGTCTAAATTGCCTTGTTTTTATTATCAGGAAGGAGTCCTGATGCGTGCCTACAGACCTCCTGAACTGAAACAACTAGACACCTGGTCAGAAACACATCAAGTTGTCATCCCTTGTCTGTAAGACCAGCCATTATAGAACTAGCTCATGATGGATTGTCAGGTCATCTAGGCATCCAAAAACCTACAAGAAGGCTCTTCAACATTTTTTTGGCCAGGAATGAAAAGGATGTGTCACACTATGTAAAAACATGTCACATATGTCAAATTGTGGGTAAGCCTAACGAACGCCTTGTGCCAGCTCCTCTGACGCCTATTCCAGTTCAGACGGAGCCCTTCGAAAAGATCATTCTAGACTGCGTAGGGCCCTTACCCAAAACCAAACGAGGGAATCAGTATTTGTTAACCCTCATGGATCCCACTACCAGGTACCCTGAAGCATTCCCTCTTAAGAACATCACATCAAAGACCATTGTAAAACATCTAATACATTTTTTCACCTCGGTAGGAATTCCAAAACAAATTCAGTCTGACAAGGGTAGCAATTTCACTAGCCATTTTTTCCAACAGATAGTGAATGAGCTAAACATCGACCATGTTACCTCCTCGGCTTACCACCCCAATCCCAAGGCTGTCTGGAGCGGTTTCACCAAACATTAAAATCCATGATGAAGAAGTATTGCTTGGAGCATCAAGGAGACTGGGATGAAAGTATTTCTTTCCTTCTCTTCGCTTTAAGAGAATCTCCTCAAGATTCTTTAGGTTACTCCCTTTTGAATTACTCTATGGTAGACAGATCAGGGGCCTCTCAAAATATTAAAGGATCAATGGTTTACTCAAAATACTCCTTCAAGCCCCAGTGTGTCTGACTACATCAGTAACCTTAAGAATAAAATCAGTGAAGTCAGATCTTTTGCTAAATCAAACTTCCTCAAATCTCAAACTAAAATGCAACAGAATTCTCTTCCCAAATCTGTCATGAGAAGTTTCAAACCAGGAGACAAGGTTTTACTTTTCTCCCCACTCCAGGCAATGCTCTTCACAGTAAGTTCATGGGACCTTATGTTGTGGCTCAAAAACTAAGTCCATTAAATTATGTGGTCCACACTCCTGACCGTCGTAAGGATTCCCAACTAGTTCATATTAATCTAATGAAACCTTACCACTCCAGAGAACCAGAGGACGACTTGTCTCGCACTGTACCTGTATGTCTGGTAGGAAAGGAGTCTGGTCCTGTGCCCCCCGAGGAAGAGTCCGACATCGAATTCCTCTTCTCGTCACCTAAAGGACGCCCCTCAAACAGCCAAATCATGTCCAACCTTGATGAGGTGTTTCTTTCCTTAACACCTTCACAACAGTCTGATCTTAAAAAGTTATTGCTAGACTTTTCAGAAATCACAGGTGACCTTCCAGGAGTTTGTAATACTATCCAACATGACATAACATTAATATCTAATGACATCAAGCCTATAAGACAACCAGCCTATCGCATTTCACCCATTAAAAGAGACTTGATGAAAAAAGAGGTAGACTATCTGCTCTGTCATCACCTTGCAGAACCTAGTATATCTCCTGGGCTTCTCCTGCCTGTTAACATCTAAGCCAGATGGTAGTAGTCGATTTTGCACCGACTACAGGAAATTAAATAAAGTGACGGTGCCAGACTCCTACCCATTGCCCTTGATAGAGGACCTTATAGATAGTATAGGAGTAGCCAAATTTGTAACCACTATAGACTTGCTTAAAGGTTACTACCAGATTCCCCTCTCGGACGAGGCCCAAATAATATCCGCCTTCATCACCCCCTTCGGACTATACCAATACACAGTGATGCCCTTTGGATTGTCTAATGCTCCCGCCACCTTCCAGAGGGCTATAAATTACATAACTCAGGACTTGGAGGGAACATCCGCGTATCTGGACGACCTGGTGGTGACTGCAGACGACTGGGCAACACATCTGACCCGTCTTCGGAGGCTGATGGGTCGGTTGCAGGAAGCCGGGCTTACCATCAACCTGGCCAAGTCCACCTTCGGGAAGTCTACGGTGGTCTACCTGGGACATGTGGTGGGGAACGGCAAGGTTCACCCCAAGAGAGCTAACGTGGAGGCCATCCTTGGCTTCCCTGTTCCTACCACCAGGAAAGCTCTCATGAGATTCTTGGGGATGGCTGGGTTTTACAGACGCTTCTGTAAGAACTTCTCCACCCTGGCCGCCCCCTTGACGGACCTTCTCAGCACTTCCGTCCCCTTCCACTGGACCCCGGCCTGTGACCAAGCCTTCAAACACCTCAAGGCGTTTCTCTCCTCTCTTCTTATCTCCCCTACTCGTATGTCCTATATATATAGTCTCTCTCTCTCTCTCTCTCTCTCTCTCTCTCTCTCTCTCTCTCTCTACACGTGTAATAGTCTCGGGTTTCGAAACCAAAAATTACTTCCTGATCAGCGGATATCGAACTTTGGTTTGGTTTCGTGTTAGCAAAACACGCTTAAAAGTGGCAACCCTGATCGAAACTTATTGTCCACTTTACTTGTTACACTCTCAGTCTACAGGGAGTCAGTACCTCCATGGAGTCCAGGCAAGTAGTACACACAAGAAAATGTCCCAACGTACCAAGAAAGTGTCATTTCCTTGCACTGTATGTGCAAAACAATGCAAACCCAAATGCATAGAATGTTCAACGTGTGAACAATGGGTATACACTGATTGTGTCCCAATGTCAAGTACTCTTCTGAAGAAATGGACTGAAGACGACATAAATTTCCATTGTCCAACATGTATTTATCCAGGCAACAAATTTCATTTCTATAAGTGTTTGACCATGTCACTCACCGACAAGACTGCAGCAAAATCTGTCCGTTTACTCATTGAGACGTACAGGATTCAACTAGATGAAGTCAAAACACAATCGCTTCCTGGAATTGTGGACTCCAATGCATCCGAGATTCTGAAAATGTTTCACCCGGCCGTACTGAATGAATACTCACCAAGAGCTGTTGGTGGAGATGGAAACTGTTTGTATAGAGCAGTTTCATTGGCACTGTATGGCAGTGAACAGTACCACACTAAACTCCGACTGTTCACAACTTTAGAGATAATAGATCATCCCGAAGTCTACGACTGTTGTCACCCACAATTCTCCGACCTGATCAAGGACATTCGTGTATTGACACCCCCTACTGTGACATCCACAGACATCAAGCTGACAGTCCTCCACACCAGCAGCCGGCAAAAAACCTGCCCAACGCAAAAGACCAAAAAATGAGAAAACGGCCAGCAGGAAGAAGTTGAAATTAAAATCATAAACATATATAGGCTTAGTTCCTATTTTATTAACATTCTCTGTTCATTTTATCTTGTGGATTTTATTGAACCAATATGACAATGAGGAAAAGAAATAAAAATCAATTTAAACCTATTCAAAATACTCTCATTTCTGCCATTTATTTTATTAATAAAATAAAAATTAATTATATACTATGAATTTTATTACCTATTTAAAATACTCTAATTTCTGGCATTTAATTTATTAATAAAATATAATCAAATTTGTAATGAAGCATCCACTCATATTCACACTATACGTACTCACACTATTTCGGTATATTTCGGTGTTAAGAGGGAACCTATATTTCGGTGATACTTACTTTCGGTGTATTTCGGTGTATTTCGGTATATTTTGGTGTTAAGAGGGACCCGGAAGACTGTACGTTGTTGTTTGTTATTGTGCTATAAACGATCTTCTCTTCCGTACAGTAACAGTGTAGTTTGTCATGTAAGGAAAGTATGTTTATTTAAAATCTATTTCACTGTTGTGGTGTTTACTTGTAGAAAATAACAAGCGACACTGTAATCCAATGAATTTGACGAAATAAATAAGAAATTATAATTTGTCCCCCTCACATTTAGCATTTTCCTTCAGTTCACAATCTTTGCTGGGTAATGGTGGCTAAAAGTGTTCCTAATATTTAATTAGTTGTTTTGGTAAAATAGATATAGCACAAGAAATTTTTTCCTAGTATACCGAGTTCAATGTTGAAAATTAAGTCAGCTGGTGAATCTTGCATCTACAATGTAGTTGTCGATCAACCTCATTCAACAATAAAATTAATGTATGTATCAATCAATGAATCATTGAAAAATTTCGATTTGATATTTGGAATGGTCCTGACAGATTCTGATGACGCTTTTATACACAGAAGGTTTGTAAAAATAGTCATAACAAGAGCTCTGTACGCTTCACAATATACAAAACTTTATAGGTAAAGAGCCTTGCGCTTGTCGGATGTCTCATCTGAGCGGCCGTGGCGGTGTGTTCCCTGCGCCTGGATTGGCTGCCACCCCGCGCCTCCACCACCGCCCACCAACCACAACAAGAGTCTCATCAACTGATAGAAGAGTCACAAGTGTGTTTTCTTGCGGCAGGGAACCACGACCCACGTGGTGGTCAGCGGAGCGGCTGGTGTGTGCCGTGTCTTGTGTGTCTTACAAAGTGTTGGAGGTGGAGTAGTGAATTGCTGTATTCGGGTTGTGTCTGAGAACAGAATAGCAAGGCGAGGGCGGCCCAGCGCGGCGCGGCAAGGTGGGTTATGGTGCGGCTTGGTGGTGGTAGTGGCGGAGGAGCATGTATGTGTTGTGTGGCTGGTAAACCGCAGTGAATACTACACAAACTCAATGCTTCGGCTTATTTAACTTATTTTTGGTATTACTGCAGAGTTTCACCACAATCAGCTACGTGTTTTTTACCCACCTCAAGAGATAGAGCTCCTGATAACGAGTAATTTGAACCCCACATATACTAGGTGCAAGCTTTTTGAATGGCGACACATATTTTTTTTTTATTTAAGCGTGTTTTGGTGTTTTGGTGATGAGCTGTGACACTTTCCTCCCGCATCAAACCCTGCCGCACACTAATCGTGTCGTGCGCTCGCGGCGGCTAGGCAGGCTCCGTGACATACCATTGTCTGAGCATGCTCCCTACAGGAGCTGCCGATACAAAGGCCTGACCCAGAAGAAATTCTGCGTCACCTGTACCATCAAGATCAAGTTTAAGATGCGCTTAATTGTCTACGCTGATTGGTTTTGTTCTTTGAAACTGAAGCGGCGGCCAATGAAAAAAAAAAAAGCATAATTATTTCCACCAATCACGATGACCCCTGAGGTTAGGTTTAGTTAGGTTAGGTTGGGTTGGGTTAGGTTTTCTTAGGTTAGGTCGTAAATCTTTAGAACAGGACCTCCTCTCTAATCCATGCAATAATAACACAAAATGATGAGTAGTTAATGGAGAACATGTGCCGTGTGGTCTTGTTTGGGGGTCACACACGGTTATGTCACATTGCCTCACTGAAATTAGAGACGTCACTCGGAGTCTAAGTCCAAATAGTAAACATTGCTATTGTCTAGTGTATATATCGGGTTTGTGGGTAATAGGAAGTGACTCTGTTGTTCACATCCTGGGTTTGTGGGTAACTGCTGAATAGGATTCTTATTGTGTCTATAGTTCTTTTGTCCAATGACATGCCACCACCTCTTAACACCACAAGCTGCGCCAATGGGAATTTGCTATATGTATTCGTAGGCGGGGCACAGCTGGGCAGACAGGTGCACAGAGATCTGTGTGTGCAGTTGAACCATGGCCACCAGGGACATTAGTTGTAAAGGTTGCGAATTTGATTACTGGGAAATCATCGCTCCTGCGATGCAAGTCAGTGTACAATCGAGAAGAGGACCAGCCAGGACCTTCATCCTTTCGTTAAGGTATTGTGAGGAGGGGTATTGGTAGAGGTAGGGCATATTGTGTGAAGCCATAAGAGAACTGGTGTGGGGGGGAGGGATACGGTAGGTTAGGTTTATGTTAGGGTTAAGTTAGTGTTGCAGGGGGGGAATCCGGGGGGCTAAGTTAGTTTTATGTTAGGGTTAGGTTAGTGTTGTAGGGGGCGGCTGCGCCCCCACCCCCCGGGTTAGGTCAGGTTATGTTAGGGTAGGTTAGTGTCGTAGGGGGGTGTCCGGGGTGGCACAGCCCCCCCCGGTTAGGCTAGGTTTTTTGTCCTTAGATTTTTTTAGATCGCTATATCTCACCTCTTTTGGCTCCCCCCCCACAAAACCCACGTGCCCCCAAGCTTGTTGGGGGGAAGGGGATAATAGAAAAGAATATGTAAGGAGTTGCTGTTCTATAGATTTACCTTTTCTGGTAGATTTTGGCTTGTTTTTAATTAATTTACCAGTTGTTTTTTTATGCAAATCATAATATGTTTCGGGGCTGTAAAAAAAAAAAATTGGTTGATTTGCGTCAAAAATAAGTGGTATTATGATTAAAAGCAAGCCGAAATCTACCAGAAAAAAATAGTTTCGTTCAGAAAGGGCAAGGTGGTGAAACTCTGTAGGTTTACCTTATTTCTCTTCACAGACCAGCAGTAAGGTGGGTTGTGGTGGTAAGGCATAGATAAGGATTTTAGTTCAGGAAATATTCAAACCGTCAATAATTGTAGTTTTATAGATTTGTATATTTGTAATTAAACCCAGCCATAGTTTATTTTTCTTATAACATGTTTATAATAATATGTGATATGTCCATGTTCCCACACCTCCATCACCCCACCCCCCAAACAAGCTTGGAAGTATGTGGAGAATGGAGATTTTATATAAGGGGCGAGAAATCATCAAAGTATAGGTGTTGAATTGTCTACGAAAGTGGAACGTAACATTGCAAATTCGTCTAACCTAACCCATCATAGCCGGGTGCAGGAGGGGAGTGTAGTCAGATAGCATTCCCAGCGCCCAGGTTGGACATTGAAACAACCCAACTTAAACCTAATCTATCAAGTTCAGGTTCAGGTTGTTGGGAGTGTTGCCTTTGCATCTGCACTTCCGACTCCTTATGTGTCTTTTTGTGTTGCCACTGTTTCCTTTATTTTTCTTTTCCTTATTTTCCAAAACTTGTGTAGGGTATTGTTTATGCTCTATTTTGTTCACAAAAAGAAATATATTAAGTTTTCTTTATTTTTATAGGGTTGTTGTAATGCTGGGTTCTTTTTTCTCTTCTAAATAGGCTAGGCAGTGTAGAATAAAGTGATGCAGGTCTTCATAATTGCTTTCACATATTATACACCCTGTATCCCCATATCTAAATCTCTTCCTGTCCCCCAAATATAAATTATTTTTTCTGCACCTAAATAGGATTACTGATGCTTCTTTGTTATCATACACCTTATCCTGTCTCCCCCCCATCTCTGTTCTCCTCTTTCTGTATACTTCCAAGGTTGTCTTTTCTAACATCTGCTGCTTCCACTGAATTGTCTCCCACATTCAGTTTTTTTCCTTTATTCCTTTATTTGTTATGTCCTTTCCTCTAATTCTGACAGGTTTCCTTTCTAGTAATGCCTCATTTTTCTACTTATTCTTTTCCCCCGTCCTCATCTCTTCCACTATCCTTCCCAGCAAACTGTTACCTTCCTTTCTTAGTATATATTGTAAGTATTTTAGTTTTCCTTCCATTACTCTTGCCTTCATGTTTGAAATTCCTATTTCTCCCCTAAGCACTGCTTATTGTGCACACTTTGGTGCCCCCAATATCTAACAACTCACACTATTTTCTCTGTAGTTTCCTGATTTCTTCCTGAGTTAAATCTACTATACTAGAGCCATAAAACACTGCAGGGAGGGCCACATTTTTTCAAAAGGCTTTTCCTATAACTAGTTTTAAGCGGCTTTTAGCTATGCTTGAATAAGTTAAGTTAGCTAGTTTCCTTGCCTTTTCAATCATGTGTCTTTGGGTTTTGAAGCAGTTTTTATTATTATTCAAGGTTATTTCTAAATATTTGATCTTGCTAACTTGGATACCAGCAATCTCAAAAGGTTTTTCTTTCATATTAAATATAATTATCTTGCTCTTTTCTCTATTAATTTCTAGGCCATTCTCCTTACTGATTTGCATTGTGGTTTGTATCATCCTCAATTCCCTGGTCTACTAGTATACTATCATCAGCAAAGAAAAGTGATTTGATCTTGAAATTCTAATCTTTATAGCTCTATCAATTGCTTCTAGTTTTTCCATTATCTTGTATTTTGTTAATTTGAATATTGTAGTTGAGCCTGTACAGTGTACACCCTTGCCTGATTCCGCTTGTAAGCATCATCTCCACCTCCTCATCTTCTCTCATTTTAACCCTAGTCTTCTCTCCTGAGTACATGTTTGAAAGTCTATGTTATTTGTGGATTTATCTCCTATTTGAGTGTTTGGACTATTTTGTCTCTATGTTGTCAAAAAGCTTTGGCATAATCAGTGGATATTGCTATTAGATTTTTTTTTTTTTTTTTTTTTTTTCCTGTATGTTTTTTCTATATGGTACTTAGTATAAAAAAATTGTTTTCAATTCTCCCACCAGATGTAAATCCTGCCTGAGTGTCCTTTCCCTATTCATTCCTCTCTATTTGCTCTTCTAGGTTTTTCCTTTTCACAGACATTAACAATTTGTATCCTACATTTGCCAACACTATAGATCTTAGTTCATTAACCTTTGATCTTTTTACTTTTGGTATCATAATTGTGGTTGACACTTTTCATTCCTCTGGTACCTTTCCTGATTCTAATACGTGTTTCATTGCCTCAATCAAAATTCCTAACAAAGCTTTGCTCTCCCTAAACACTTTATGTTGTTAATATATGTCTTTATTGTCTGTTTAGCAACAGATGCTATCTCTGCACTACTTACCAACAGATGCAGCTCTTTGTGGTGTTTGAGCATGCCTCTGGCTATGGGCTCTTCAGAGTGCGGGAGTTTGAAGAAGTGGGAGCTTTTCTGCCACAAGTAGAGGAAGCAGTGACACAAGCTGCAAAATTCCAGCAGGTGGTGAAATTGGTGGGCTTCCGTGCCTTCACCTCAGCAGCTCAGGCACTGGAGAACATTAATGCTGTGTCTGAGGGTGAGTTGTTTGTTGTAATTGGTGCCAGTACTTGTCTTGACTCATCATGAAATGGATATTCTCCTTCTCTCTCTTTCTGTGCTGTATATAGTGGTTTGTTGTAAAACATGAAAATAAATTAAAGACTAAGAAGACACCTCTCTTCCCAGGGCTGCTGACAGAGGAGCTGAAGGTTTTCTTAGAGACCAACCTGCCCAAGACGAAGAGCAAAGTGCAGCTTGGTGTGTGTGACTCCAAACTGGGAGCTGCTGTCAATGAAGCGTTGGGCGTGGGTGTCACTCATGTTGGTGTGGTGCCGGAGGTGAGCTTCTCTGCATGTTGTAACGTGTTTATTCTTTGCTTGTAGAATTTGATGATAAAAGTGAAATTGTTACAGTTGTCACAAGGCAGTGAGGCAGAGTAACTTTTCCTTCCATGAAATTTCTCCAGATAATCCGAGGCATTCGCACACACCTCTCCCATTTTGTGAAGGGGCTCAACCTTGCCTCCATGAAGCAGACAGAGCTTGGCCTGGGGCACTCCTACTCCCGTGGCAAGGTCAAGTTTAACATCAACCGTGCTGACAACATGATTATCCAAAGCATTGCTCTTGTTGACCAGCTGGACAAGGACATCAACACCTTTGCCATGAGGATCAAGTAGGTTGTGCTTGCTTTGATGAGTATCAAGTTTTTATAGTTTTCATTGTGTGTAAAGGGAGAAGTTGTGTGTATGTTTTTAGGTACTAGATTGTATTTTCTTTAACATTCATTTCATTTGTATTTTCATGGTTAACTTTCATATCTTTCATATTTTCATGGTTAACATTAATTTTATTTGTGGAATTTTGGAAGTAGGAATAATTAATGGGATTTTACTGATTGGAAGAACTGATATTTTTTCCTTATTTCAGGGAATGGTATTCTTACCACTTTCCCGAGCTGGCCAAGGTGGTGACAGACAACTACCAGTACAGTAAGTGTGCACATTTTATCAAGGACCGCAAAACTCTGAGTGAGGAGTCTTTGCCCAAGCTCGAGGAGATCACCATGGACTCGGCTGTGGCTCAAGCCATCCTGGATGCATCAAGAATGTCCATGGGAATGGACATCTCTCCCATTGACCTCATGAACATAGAGAGGTTTGCCAAGCGTGTCTCCAGCCTCTCTGACTACCGCAAACAGCTGGCACAGTATCTCAAGAAGAAGATGGACTTTGTGGCCCCTAACCTGGCTGTATTGATTGGGGAGGTGGTGGGGGCTCGCCTCATCTCCCATGCCGGTTCCCTCACTAACTTGGCCAAGTACCCAGCCTCCACTGTACAGATCTTGGGAGCAGAGAAGGCACTCTTCCGTGCCATAAAGACACGATCCAACACCCCAAAATATGGCCTTATCTACCACTCCACATTTATTGGGCGAGCTGCTTTGGCCAATAAAGGCCGTATTTCCAGGTACCTGGCCAACAAATGCTCCATGGCCTCCCGCATTGACTGCTTCTCAGGTTTGTTATTTGGTGACCTTATATTCACACACACACACACACACACACACACACACACACACACACACGGTCCCGGTAGCTCAGTGGTTAGAGCGCTGGCTTCACAAGCCAGAGGACTGGGGTTCGATTCCCGGCCGGGTGGAGATATTTGGGTGTGTCTCCTCACGTAGCCCTGTTCACCTAGCAGTGAGTAGGTACGGGATGTAAAAATCGAGGAGTTGTGACCTTGTTGTCCTGGTGTGTGGTGTGTGCCTGGTCTCAGGCCTATCCCAAGATCGGAAATAATGAGCTCTGAGCTCGTTCCGTAGGGTAACGTCTGGCTGTCTCGTCAGAGACTGCAGCAGATCAAACAGTGAATTACACACACACACACACACACACACACACACACACACACACACACACACGGCTCAATGGTAAAGTGGCTGTGTCTGTGTTGGCAGGCCTAGGTTTCAATCTGTGAGGTTTTTCTGCTGATAGTGGGGCAGTTAGTGTCTCTCCTGACCAGGGGACGATGGGGTCAGTCTTACTTGTTGATCAGTAAAGGCATTTTCAGTAGCGGCGCAGCTGGGGGCAAACGGAGGCAAGTTTTCGCAAACACGAGCAAACGCCTTTCCAAAGCGTTTGGTCTTGTTTGGCAAACGCTTTTTAGCCAATCAGCGTTGAGCAACCCCATCAACCTCATGGAATGAGATCAAGAAGGAGTTACATTTCGAATAAAACTGAATAGTAAGACGTATGTTAGGCCATAGAAGTGGGTACTGTAGATGTAGATTTACGTTTACATATTGTGCGGCATACTGGAGAGAACCGATATGAAAAACACGGCGTGAAATAAATGAAGGAGTTGGTGGTAGCTGGTGACATGTCGCATCTATCCGTCCTTGTTGTGGGTGTTATCCAATTCCATACTTCTAGTCATGACTTCGATACAATAATGGAGTTACTTTTCTATTATTAGGTGAAAAAATCATGTTTTTGCAAATCCTTATCATAAAGTAA
Organism: Portunus trituberculatus; assembly: GCF_017591435.1. NCBI lineage: Eukaryota > Metazoa > Arthropoda > Malacostraca > Decapoda > Portunidae > Portunus > Portunus trituberculatus. The sequence goes on from NC_059304.1 coordinate 24,649,013, forward strand.
TGAATGATGGTAAAAATAGATTATCTGCTAATTATTGATTTAATTAAATTATATAACACCTTCAAAACAAGCCCGCGTAGATCAAACCACTTCCAGGACTGAAGATCTGTTGTTTTGATGAGTATTGCGCTGGTCGGCCCTCAGCATATACAAATGATGAAACACTGGTGACCTATAATACTCATCATCAAGGAATAAATCTCCAAACTCTTCCACTATGCTGCTGTGTTTACATCTTGACCACAGTGCTGGCTCAGGCGACTGATGTGTACGATAACTTCTCCCAGGGATTGAGATCACAGTGACACGGTTGTCTAGCACCACCGACGGTGTCCTCAGCACTGTCCTGTTCAGCGTGAACTCAAACATGTTTGGCCTTGCGGTTACGCTACTGAAAATGCCTTAATAGTAACCTCTGAGCTCAAACTGACTCGGTGACAGCTGGTGGCTACAGATCCACTCATGATCAGGTCATGGTGAGCACACTCATAAATGTCTCAATAATCCTTGTGACTTCTCAGAACTCAGGTAACATTGCCATTATCATTTTCAGTATCATTAATAAATTTATAAGTAGTTGAACTCATAAATGGTGTACATTATCTGTATTGTCAAGCAGTGTGACTACATGACATCCCTGTCTAACCCCAGAGAGTCTGTCTTCGGTGTTTGGGGAGCACCTTCGGGAACAGGTAGAGGATAGACTTGCCTTCTACGAGACTGGAAATATTCCTCGTAAGAATGCTGAGGTGATGAAGGAAGCCCTAGAGGAACACAATGCAAAGATGAAGGAGGAAAAGAAAACCAAGAAAAGGAAACTGGATGAATCCATCAATGGTAAGCCATGACAGTCATTTTAGCAACCTTTTGTAGGTGTTAAGAGAGAAATTCCTTGATTTCAGATTTAATGCATTAATTAACATGACATTTTCTTTAAAAAAAAAAACTCGCATATACAGATGGATCCAGACTTCATGAAAGCAATGTGTCATCTTTTGTTCATGGTAGCTATTATTGGCTAGAGCTGCCTTTAGAAATGATGGGGCTATGAAGAAACTAAACCTGATTGTGTGTGTATGTGTGTGCAAGAAAGATAAAGGGGAGAGAAGAACTAACATCCACATGTATAGAAGCTGATTAGATAGAGAAATGAGAGAGATTCAGTGCATAAGGAAATAAGAAATATATGCTTAGAGACACTCAATAAAAGTGATAAATTTACAACTAAAGGTACAGCAACCCCTGCTTACTGAACAGGTTACGTTCCAAAAAAACGTTCGTTGTGCGAATTTTCGTTAAGCAAACCCATTATAACAAGTTAGACCCCTGACTTGAACTTCCATTGAGAGTAAAAGCGAGAGTGCATCATAGTATAGTAAAGGTTTAATTAAAGTAAAAATTATGAAGTTAAACATTTAAGCAGTTTAATTTAAGACCGAGTCATTATAATGTACACTAATGTATGTATGTAAGTAACTTCGTAATGTTGATGATCTTAAATTTATGAAGGGAGGGAGAGTGGAGCAGGAAAGACACTACTAGCTGGCAACCTGTGGAATGTAAACAAAGGGTGCATCATTGTACTACATACAGAACTTGTGTACCACATTTCCACAAGGCTTTCCATTTTATCCATTGTAGAGTCACGAGTTCAGGTGGTTCTTTTAGCTTGTAATGAAGATATGGTCTCACCAACCTTAATAGAGTCTGGTGACTTGAAAATTGTAGAGACAGTAGATGGAGTCAAGATGGTGGCAAACAATGCTATTAGTTTTCTCACTCGTGTCTGTGAATAATATCCAACTTCACTTCGAGACTAAGAGACATCCTGGTCTTTTTAGCAACGCTAGGCAACATTGCAGGGCGTTTTGGTGGCATGTTGAGCATGAGATGATGAGCTGGTGCTGGACCCTGTTTTTTTTTTTTTTAACTAAGAGCGGGGAAGGATAGGAAAGTGAGTGGTGCACGTGTGGTCCACGAGAGGTGCTGGTGTATTCAAAAGCATGTCGGCTTGTGTGATACAGCAGGGCTTTCAAACTTGGAAAAAATTACCTGGATAAAATTTCGTTAAAGCAAGTTTGGTGTTCATTATATGAGCAGATGGTAGTAAAAGGAAACATTCGTTGTAACGAAGTTTCGTTGTGTGAATGTTCGTTAAGCGGGGGTTGCCTGTACTCAGTAAAGGTAATGATTTAAAGGCCAAGATATATTTAAATAAAACTTAAGTGAAACATTAATTTCCCTTGACCTTTCCTAATCAGTGTACCAGTCTGTTTGTTGCATATGAAATATGTCAATCCAAATAATTGATGTTTGTGCGTATGTGTTTACCTAGTTGTATATTACAGGGTTCAACCAGGGCTCATAGTGACCTGTCTTCATATCTACTTTTATCTGACTCTTCCTTAAATTTATGCACACTTTCTGCTGTTACAATCTCTTCGCTACATTCGTCTCAGATGTCCATCGTCTTATGTGAAAAACTAAACTATCTAATGTTCCTCAAACATTGACTTTTCGTGATCATATGTGAGTGTCCTCTTGTTCTTTTTTCTCCATCCTCCATCAGTGATAACAGGTCTTGTCTGTCTATCTTTTCCATATGGTTTTCTAACTTGTACATCATTATTAGATCTCTCCTGTCTATCCTTCGAAGTTAGTAGTTCCATTTCCTTCAGTCTTTCTTTATAGGGAAGATTCTTTATTTCTGGCACCATCTTTGTAATGGTCCATTGGATTCTTTCCAGTTTCCTGATGTCCTTTTGCAGGTATGGTGACCACACCACTGCTGCATATTGTAGTCTAGGTCTTATCATAGTGGTTATGATCTTTTACATGATACTTTTATCCATGTAATTGTATGTTGAAGCAAAGAAGCATTTATGTTTCTTTCTGGAGTCAGGGTGTCTAGTATAATCACTTCCAGGTCTTTCTCTTCTCTCCTTTTCATTATCACCTTTTTTCCCCATTTTGTATTCCCATGTAGGTCTTTATTACTCTTACCCATTTCCTGGTATTGAATTCTGATTTCCACTTTTGGCTCCATTCCCAGGTCTTGCCAGTAGCTTTCTGCAATTCCATGCAGTCCTCATTGTTCCTTATTACTCTCATAAGTTTCATATCCTCTTCAAAAAAAATTGTGTAGCTACTCATATCCTCTTGTATAATGTTAATATATGCTTGGAACATAATTTGTGCCTGCACTGAACCCTGTGGCATGTCATTAGTAACTGTGCTCCAACATGATGGGGTGTCTCTTATCATTGTTCTCATTTCCCTTTTTGTTAAATAGTCCATCATCCAATTTAAAATACTTTCCTGTATTCCCTCAGCATGTTCAATTTCCCATAGGGGTCCTCTATGTGGTACTCTGTCAAAAGCTGTTTTAGTATCTAAATTCACTGTGTCATTCCATCCATTTCTCCATTGTACTTCATCTATTACTCTTGTATAAAAGCTTAGTAAATTTGTCATGCATGATCTTCCTTTTCTAAAACCAAATTGTGAGTTATTTATTATTTCATTTTCCTCCAGATATTCTAATCATTTTTCTTTAATTATAATTTCACAGATCTTTCCCACAACACTAGTCAATGACACTGGTCTATAATTTAGGGAGTCTTTTGTATATCAGGACTATATTTACTTTTTTTCCATTCCCTTGGTACATTCCCTTCCATTAGAAAGCTGTTGATCACATCCCAAATTGGTTCCACCAGTTGTGCTTTACATTCTCTCATTGTCCATCTTGGCACTCCATCTGGCACCATTGCTTTTCTTATATCCACTTTTCTAGTAATTCAATAATTTTCTGTTTATGCACCACAACATTACTTAATCCCTCCTTCGTCACTCGGTTGTTTGGTTTTATAAAGTCTCCCTCTTCATTAAATATTGATTTAAAGCTCTCGTTCATAAATTTACTCATTTCTTCCATTGTTTCATATATCTTATATCCCGTAATTAATTTATTGATGGTCTCTGTCATTTTTCCACTTATATAGCTTGTCGTCGTCTTCACATCTCTTCACTACATCTTCAAAATTTCTCTTTCTTCGTTCTTATTCTAATGTATTTGTTTCGTGCCTCTTTTTACTGCTTCTTGTTTTCTTCATTTCGCTGCTTCCTTAATTTTTTTCCAGGCTGCATCCTTACACTTCTTAGCTTTTGTACATGCAGCATTATATCACATGTGTTTGTTCTCTTTTATTCTATTCAGGAACATATCTCAATACCCCCAATTGTACTTGTTTAGGATATTTCATACTCTGAACTGTCTTGCCTTGCATGATTCCCTAACAATCAATCATTAATTTCTTAATCCTTCAAAGTTTGTCTTGGCGTGATTCAATGTGCTTTTTTTGTCACTTATTACATTTCAAAATTTCCTGATCCTCTAATTCATTTTCCAGAACCACATGATCACTTTTTCCCATTGGGTTATGATATATAATGGATGGACAAGGCCTTTATATATATATATATATATATATATATATATATATATATATATATATATATATATATATATATTCTCTTGTTCTTTTTACCAGACCTTCCATTCTTCCAGTTTTATTTCACTTATCCCCTTTTCTGTTTGTACATTAGTGTCTAACTTTTCCTCTAGCCCTTGTATACAGTAATACTCCGCTTAACAAACATTCATCTAACGAATTTCCAGTTTAACGTATTATATAAGTTAGACCATAAAGTCCGCATAACGTACAACCACATCCGTTTTAGTGAATTTTCTGGGTTTGAATTTACCAGGTGAGGGACCGAATGCAGCAGCTTCACTGTGATTGTCTGGCTCCCCTCCTGTCTAGCGCTCCTGGAGCTGGATCCAAGATTCTTTAACAACCTCAGAGCAACTTCCTGCCGCGAAATGGCTTCCATGAATGCTTGGAGGGACGAGGACGAGGTTGCTCTGAGGTTGCTGGGAACACCACCTCTGGAGGTGGTTACTGTCTTGTATATGCATATATGTACACAAAATAACATTTCTATTAGCTTTTTACAAACCGTGTTCCCAAGGAAGGATTGTTTTGTAATGCATAAAGTGAAATCTTACATGGAATACCAAAAAATAAAGCAGAGATGATGAGATTGGCCACAGACGGCGGAGACTCCGGCGACTTGGCCGCTTCTTCTTGTGACCTTTTTAGCTTGGCGTGGTCTTTCACTACGATATTAAATTTGTTTCCACTCCTCTATTGCCTGCTATAATGGATATCATATCCTAGTATTCAATACGCTCATGCCATGAAGATAACCTGGACTCCTTGGCAGTGAGTGATAGTGAATTACTAATGAAATACCACAGTATTTCATTAGTAATTCACTCTCTTGCTTGTCACATTTCTCCCTTAGCTCTAGGTTTTCCACTATCAGCTGATCCTGCTTCTCAAATGCCACAACAATCATCTCCCTCAGACACCTAATTTCTTTTTCCACTGTTATTATCCTTTGCACATTGGTTTTTTCCTTTTTAAAGCCACAAAATTCCAACCTCCCAGCAGTTTTAAACCCATAGGTGTTTCAGTCATTTTGGGTCTTGCTCCCCTGTTTACATTGGTGGCAGCATCATCTATATTCTCATCTTCCATACTTTTTCGGGCTCAACACAAGCAAAGTCCGTATAACTTAAGAGACAGGATCAAAAGTTCAGCCCCCTCTCCCCCTCCAGTACATCACCAGGTTTGCTGGATTACTGAGTCAGCATTATATCCAACGCCGAAGCTTTTGATTACATGTCTGCCTCGGACAGTGTCACAACACATGCACATGTGTGTGTGTGTGTGTGTGTGTGTTTATTAACCTAGTTATATTGTACAGATTTCAAGCAGGGCTCATAGTGTCCTGTCTCCATATCTCCATTTATCTAAGTTTTCCTTAAAGTTATGCACATTATGTGCTGTAACAACTTCATTATCCAATGCATTACATTTTTCACCATTCTGTGTAGAAAACTGTATTTTCCAATATTTTTCACACACTGTCTCATCCTGATCTTTTGTGTCCTCTTGTCCCTCCATCTTCTGTCAACAGCACCAGGTCGTCTTTGTCTATCTTTTCAATATCATTAACTATCTTGTACATTGTTATTAGATCCCCACATTCTCTTCTATCTTGTAAGGTTGACAATCCCATTTCCTTCAGTCATTCTTCATATGTGACATCCTTTAATTCCGGCACCATCTTTGTAGCAAAGATTTGAGTTGATATGTTGCTTTACCTACAAATAAAAGCAGGAAAGCTGCTTCATCAAGTGTTGAGATGGGTGTACATGTGGAACAGAAATGTTATTTATCAATGTTGATGTGAAAGATGAGCCATTGTTTTTTATGAAAATATTAAATTTCCGCAGGTGGTGAAGAAGTGGCTGAGGTACCCAAAAAGAAGAAGAAGAAAGGTGCTGAAAAAGTAACTGTAGTAGCTGAGATTGAGGTGAATGAAGACCCTACTCAGGCAAGTAGTTTTTCATAAAAATGATGGACAGTAATGATTGTTAGAGAATAATGGCACTTACTGTTTGGTGATGGAGATAGGAGTGTGAAGGAAGGAATATGTGGTGCATTGTTTGAGTCATCCCATGCATGCATGTTGCCTGATATATACATTGACTTTTTTCAGTTTGCTTGTTACTGCTATTGTTTAATAAGTAGGAACTGTATGAGATCTTGCACTGTTAACATAATCTTACACACAGAATCTGGAGGATTCAATAAAGAAAAAGAAGAAGAAGAAGAAGCTCCAGCAACAGGCAGATTCAGAGAACCTGAATGTAGAGAAGATGGAGATGGAGGTGGCATCAGAAGTAACAGCAGAGTCTCCCAAAAAGAAGAAGAAGAAGAAGAAGAATATTGAAGAGCAACAGGAAGGGGATGCAGTGGATGTTATCAATGGTGTAGGGGAGGAGATTATTGCACTTGAGGAGACCCCAAAAGTAAAGAAAAAGAAGAAGCATGCAGAGGGTGCCATACAGGAAGAAATTATCCCAAAAGCAGAGGTATCTAAAAAAAAGAAAAAGAGGCAGTCTCTTTAAGAAATTTCATTTTTTCTTTTTTTCTATAACTATTGTTGAAAGTTTATTTACAGTTCTTTATTGCTATTTCATTAGACTTTTAAATATTGTCAGTTTTTTTTATTGCCTTAGCATTTACCATCTTCATTTGTTGAGATAATAGGTATCATTCATTGATCTGCTTATTTTGTGCAGCCTTGCATTGAGCTCAGACAAAGACAAGTACACTGAATGGTGTTCTTGTGTACCTGTTGAGTTTGTACTTTGTTTGATGCTATGTGGGGGAAGTCTTCCTTCTTAGCACCAAAAGTTCCTCTATTCATTTAGGTGTGTAAATTGATATTTGGTTTTAATGTTAAAAATTATGTAAGTAAATACTGGCTGTTTAAGTCAGCAGTGCTTTTGTAAATTATAATGTTTAATTAAGGTAATTATTTTCATTAGTTTGTGACACAATTCATTAGCATGGAACAAGATGATGCATCTGACTACAGGAGCTTGTTAGTGTAATCACATGTAGGGCTGGTGCTACAAATTGTGGGACCCAATTACTAAATTCATATGATCATGTAAAAGTTCAATCCATATTAAACAAAGCATAGATAATTAATTATATATCAAATGAAACCTTAGACTCTTTATTTTCATATGATTAACTTATATATATATATATATATATATATATATATATATATATATATATATATATATATATATATATATATATATATATATATATATATATATATATATATATATATATATATATATATATATATATATATATATATATATATACACACACACACACACACACACACACACACACACACACACACACACACACACACACACACACTTTGTCACCGGAGAAATACATTAACAAGATATTTGGGAAAACATATAACATGCTTCAAAATATTGGTCTTGCATTCCACTACCTAGATGAAGGAATGATGAAGAAGATACTATGCACTTTAATAAGACCCCAGTTAGAATATGCAGCTTGCATCTGGTCACCGCATATGAGGAAAAATGTGAAGAAGGTGGAAAGGGTACAGAGGCTGGCAACAAGGATGGTACCAGGACTCAGGGAGTTAGACTATGAGGAAAGACTGAGGAAACTGGGGCTGACCACATTAGAAGAGAGAAGAACAAGAGGAGACATGATAACTATGTATAAATTGGTGAACAAGATTGACATACTGGATAGAGAGTTGATAAAGGTGACCACAAGTAATCATCTCTGAGGACATGGAAAAAAACTAATAAGACATCTGTCTAAATGATGTGAGAAAGTAGTTTCCCGCATCGTAGTATTGATAAGTGGAATAAACTGAGCAGTGATGTTGTTGATGCAGTGTGTGTCAATCAGATGAAAGAGAGATATGACAGGAGTGGCCAAGGAGACAGGACACAGAGAGATTAGCTCGGGCCCTGTAATACACAAATAGGTAACACACACACACACACACACACACACACTGGAGCCATCAAGCAGGATGCACGCATCTGAGCAGCTTGCTGAGATTACTTCAAAAGGAGTTGGACCACAGGCCTACAGGGGGAGAGGGGGCCATAGGTTCTCCTATCTCCAAAGGAAATAAGTGTTAGACCACATATAGCTAATTAATGAACAACAAGAGATGGAACCAAGTAGCGCTGCCAGGCACACGATGGAACCAAAACATACGCCGAGTGAGAATCAATGCATTATAGAAACCCCTATAGGTTTAAGAAAACTGACTGATGATATTATGGATGAGGATTTCTTGGGTTTCCAGGATGAAAGAAGTAATATGAGAAGACTTGTTAATATAGAAAGAAAATTAAGATACATGAAGGAAGTGATGACCAGTCTTATGGATAAACAAGACTGACTGCTTGCAGAAAACACAGCCCTGAAACTAAGAGTAACTGAATGTGAGAAAGTAAGTGAAGTAAACCAAGAATTGAAAGAGGAGATTCTAGAAATAAGGAAGCAAAATGATGTTCTTAAAACATGTCAAAATTATGAAAGCTCTCTAAAGAACTTGCAGGATAAAGTGCAGCACGGGATTACAGACAGGGTAGAAGGTGGTCTAGGTGATAACAAGTTGAAAGAATTAAGAAATTAATGGAAACAAGAGCAAGAAGAGGAAAAAGTCAAATTTTAAGAAGTGGTAAAGGAACTCAGGTGAACACCAAAGTCGCCGTAATAGAGGTTATCAAAGAGAAGGAAGATTTAGTGCGAGATATAGTGGACAAGAAAAAAGCTTTAAGGGATGAGAGAAAAGAAAAATCCAAATAAATTCACAAGAGAATGTGAAGAAAGGGAAATAGCCAAAACAGTTATCAAACGAGTACAAGACAGCACACAAGAATTTGAGCAAGAGGTGGAGGAAGTGATTAGACTGGGAAGGTACACTGAAGGAGGAAAGAGACCAATGAAGGTGAAAATGAGATCTCAAGTGGCTGTAGAGAAAATTATGGCTACAAAAGGGAAGCTGGCCGATGATGTCGATCAAAAGGAAATATGGCTAAAAAGATATATGAACTTAGAGGAAAGGGAAAAAGCCAGATGTAATGTGTATTGTGGAAACAAAACTGAAAAAAAGAGATTCATTTCAACTTTAAAGAGGAAGGATATAATATCTGGAGGAGGGACAGGAAGGATAAAGGAGGAGGAGGAGTGCTAATAATGGTTTGTAATAACATATGTGTGGAGGATGTGCAATGTAGAGAGGATAAAGTGGAAGTATTGGGAGTAACCATCAGAACAGTAGATTTGAAGAAAAGTAAAATTATAGTCATTTATGTTCCACCAAAGACTAATACATGGGGATCAGAAGAGCATAAAGATATGCAGAGAGGCAATAAAGTGCCTAGATAACATGATAAGAAGAGATAGAAGAATACTCTTAGTTGGAGATTTTAACTGTAAAAATATAAACTGGAGAGAGATGGAAGTAATGGAAAATGCTGGGCAGTGGAGTGAGAAAGTGTTACAGCTAACTATGGTTAATACAATGGACCAGTGGGTGGAGGAGTCCACAAGGTACAGGGGGGAAGAAGAACCATTGTTGCTTGACTTAGTCTTCGCAAAGAAACCAGAGTCCCCTCCAATCATACAATACCTTAGTCCAATGGGGAAAAGTGATCATGTGACAGTAGAGATACAAATGCAGGAGGAAGACAAGATAAGTTACAGAGAGGACTATAAAGGAGAGAGATTAAATTATGCAAGAGCAGCTTTTGAAAAATTAAGGAGTTATTTTGCTGATATTTAGTGGAGTAATATTATGTGCAGGAAGACTGTACAAGAGAAATATGACATTCTTACAAAAATACTATGAAGGAGTAAAAAAGTTTGTTCCTGTTTATAGAGTTCAGAAAAAAAGTACATACATGGTACAATGCTAGATGCTTACAAGCAAAAAAGGCAAAGGATAAAGTGTGGAGGAAACTTTTAAAGCAGGGAAATGACTATAATAGTTGGCAGTACAAAGATACTAGAAATGAATATATTAGAGTAAGGAGAGAGGAAGAAAGAAAGTTTGAGAAAGATGTAGTGGATAAAAGCAAGAATGAACCAAAACTTTTCTACAAGTTTATAAACGTCAAAACAGAGAATAAGGAAACAATTGAAAAAATAATTAAAGAAGGAGACATACCAAACAGAGAAAGAAATGTGTGAAATATTGAATGAAAGCTTCAAAAAGGTATTCACTGAAGATGACTTCACAGAACCTAATAGGACATTGAATTGCCAAGGATTACAGGAGATTGCAGTGCACAAAGAGGATATTGGAAGATTACTGGACAGGTTGGAAGTCAGGAAAGCAATGGGGCTAGATGGTGTATCAGGCCAATGTAATACTGATATTTAAAGGAGGAAGGGCAACTGAACCACTAAACTACAGACCAATGTCACTTACAAGTGTCGTAGGGAAGTTATGTGAAATAATTATCAAAGAAAAGTGGGTTAAATTTCTAGAAGAGGAGCAAGTCATATCGAACAGACAATTTGGATTCAAGACGTTGGTCATGTGTATCAAATTTAATAAGCTTCTACTCCAGAGTTATTGCAGGACTTGAAAACAGAGATGGATGGGTAGACACAGTATACCTGGACATTAAAAAGGCATTTGATAAAGTCCCTCACAGAAGACTTGTTTGGAAACTAGAGAACATAGAAGGACTGCATGGAACCTTGCTCGAATGGACAAGAGATTATTTGAAGGATAGAGAAATGAGAACTGTGATCAGAGATACATACTCATCTTGGAGTAAAGTAACCAGCAGGGTGCCACAAGGGTCAGTGTTAGCCCCCATCATGTTTCAAGTTTATGTAAACGACATTCACATTGGGATAAACTGCTATATGAATTTATTCACTGATGATGCAAAGTTGCTAAAAGTTATCAAAACCAGAGAGGACTGTCTACTGTTACAGGAAGATTTAAAGAAGATCTATGAATAGAGCAAAAAAGTGGAAATTGGAGTCTAATGCCAAGAAATGTCACATAATGGAACTAGGAAAGAGTAAGAGAAGACCAGTATGGAACTATTTAATGGGACAAGAGCAAATAATGAAAACAAATGAGGAAAAAGATCTTGGAGTGATCATACAAGAAAATCTGAGCCCTGATAAACACATAAACAAGATATTTGGACTATCATATAAGATGTTGACTAATGAAAGAGTGGCATTTCATTACATGTATAAAGATATGATGCAAAAAATCATCACGAGCCTGATACACCCCAAGCTGGAATATGCAGCAGTAGTATGGTCTCTGAGCTCTAAGAAAGATATAAGAAAACTGGAAAGGATACAGAAGATTGCTACAAAGATGGTGCCGGAATTAAAGGACCTCACATATGAAGAACGACTGAAGGAAATGGGACTGCCAACCTTACAGGATAGAAGAGAACGTAGGGACCTAATAACAATGTATAAGATAGTAAATGATATTGAAAAAATAGACAAAGAAGACCTGGTGCTGTTGGCAGGAGATGGAAGGACAAGAGGACAGGAAAAGAAGATCAGGATGAGGCAGTGTGTGAAGGATGTTGGAAAATACAGTTTTCCACACAGAACGGTGGAAAAATGGAATGCATTGGATAAGGAAATTGTCGCAGCACATAGTATGCATAACTTTAAAGATAAATGGAGATATGGAGACAGGACACTATGAGCCCTGCTCAAACCCTGTACAATACAACAGGTAAGTACAACTAGGTAAATACACACTCAACCCTTGTTTTTTCAGGAGTAAATGATGCAGTCACCAAATGTGGATTTTTGTCACCTTAGACTATTTCAATCAATGCAAAATTTTATTATTTTCATTTCCCTGACCAACCAAACCACAGCAAACTTAACCTAAGTTAACTTAACACTAAAACTAACTGAACAGTACCGTATATTGCGGCTTATAAGTTGATCTGGCACATGTGTCGACCTCTATAATTTGACCCTAAGTGTTGTACTATGGGTGTACCTTATAGATAAGTCAAACCCCCTAAACTATTACTTAGCCTGGCCCAGTGTCACCCTGAGGCACTTAGTGCTGGGTAGTAAATTAAGTTTTACCTACAGGTAGATAAATAAAATAATCAAACATTGAAAACACCACCAACTTCAAGCATTTCAACTTAAACAACCAGTCAGGTTTTACCTTTTTACTGTACTTGTCTGTTTCACCATTATATCAGATGAATATTTACTTTGAAAAAACTAATGGTAAGTGTCCAACCATACAGTTCTGCTTCAAACATTGGAACAAAGAAATGAAAGTAACTTACTCATGGGGATTGCACATATTCCCAAAAGGAATATGTTCAAGGGTGATTTGAATAATTCATTGGTAAGGAGGGACTCATGGAGGCCAGATAGGCTCAGAGATGCCTCCTTCACCACTTGAAGGGGACTGACATCTTCTAGTAAGTGGGAATAACAATGTACCTCATTGTTGAACCTTGATAACTCAGACCCCAATAAGTCAGTTTTCGTGATAAGTCAAACTCGGACTGGCCCAGGGACTGAAGTTCTAGTTTTATTTCACTTTCCTATATCGTTTTTCATTGATATTATAAAAAAATCTGATTCCAACAAGAAATTCCATTTTAATTGTAGTTTAAAGTGATAACAAACAAAAGTCAGAGTTTATACCGATTTTGTGAAAAATTTCTGGTGCAAAAAAATAATTTTTTGAGATTCGCTCTAAAGATTTTTCATAATTTCATCCTTGTTATGTTATTTGTGTTCATCTAATTGACATGAAATTTTCACACATGATTGTTTATTCGATGGTGACTTATTGGAGCATGATAAGATGATAATGTGTCAGATACCCATTCCTTGAGAAAATATTCACTAATACATGAGGGTTTGGAAGGCGCCATCAGCAGCATCACTGCAATTTGGCATTTTACGACGGAACTGGACACTGTCTGAGTCATTATTAGTGTGTTGAAGTGAGATAAGGATACCGTGAAGTAATTATTACTATTGTCCAGCCTGATACCTTTGTCTCAAAATAATCTTTTGTGTAATGGTGTTAGTGTGAGAGTTATATAATGTATAGTTGTGATGATGAAGGTAGTGAGAAAAAAAGTTTGAAAAGATCGTAGCAGTTTCATTATATAGAGAGAGGATGAAGAAGCATGAGGTGTGGAGTGAGGTGAGGGTCTTGTAGGGGGAGATAACACTGGTGACGAAGGGGAGGCAAGGGTTCAAGGTCCAGCTGTTAGCCTTCTTGCAATTATATGTTTATTTTTTGTTGTCTATTCTTATTGAAGTTTCTGATTCTAATTCTCATCAATTTATGTCCGTAAGGGGATATTTCTGAAAAAATAAAGCTAAGTGACGTATGACCCCTCTTGATGCCTGGCCATGTACTGAGTCTCAGAGTGAGAAAGAGACACACACAAAAGGTTGAAATTTATCAAGAGAAAATATTCATGTAAAATTTTTTGCATAGACACAAATAATAAGTGATACGGTACATAATATTTTATGGTGAGTCATGACGTAACTACACGAGGCATTTGAAACTGGCTTCCTGATGGGAAAGGTATTTGATTATCAAAAAATAAACTACACTATCTGGTAACTTAGGGACTGAAGGTTTCAGAGAGACAATAATCCCAAAATAAATCCTGCACTACTTCCACTACTTTTTGTTTTGGTGTGATGGGGGGGTGGAATTCATATAAGTCAGACACTCACATTTCATCCTTTCCCCCTATTAGTTCGAGTTAGCGAAGGTCAACAGTAGTTTATTACTATAGAATATCTTACTGATACAAAAACTAAAAACATAATACCCAAAATAAAAAATATTTAAAAGCATAAAATGATATTCAAAATTTCGCACCTAAGCAGCTGTTCAAATGGAATGCTCGCCACTAGGTGGAAGAATTAAGCAGTCAACCATGATAATTTCATTACAAAATTATTGCATTTGTAGCTTTTCCATCAATAAATTCTATAGTAATTAACTGCAGTATTGTGTAAGTATGTTATGTTCCTACTTACTACAGTGTGAGTATGTGCAGTCTTCATGGTTAGCAGTTTCCAGTTTTTACTGTCTTGCTAGAATAATGTTTAAACACAGCCCTTAGGCCAAGGTGTCAAGAGGGGAGGTGCATCACTTAGCCCTCTTTTTAAATTTTTTTTTTTATTTATTTATTTATTTTTTTAGAAATAACGTTCTTACAGGCATAAATTGATGAGGATTAGAATCAGAAACTTGAAGAAGAGAAGACAACAAGAAAACAAGCAGATGTATCATTGGGGACAGCTGGACCTTGAATCCTCGCCTCCCTTCCCCTCCCCTCTCCATAACGCGGAGACCCTGCCTCATCCCACACCTCATTGCCACCTTCTCTCTATATCATAAGACTACTGTTATCTTTTCAAACACTTTTTTCTAACTACCTTCATCATACATCACATAACTCACAATAATACTATAAGAAAAGATTATGTTGATTGATTGATTTATAACTTTATTGTTGTAGAAGTGTATATAACAAGGGAGGGAGTCGGGTCATGCCGACCACCCCCTAAACATGGGATAAAAAGGATTTAAGAGTGCGTCAGGAGCCGAAGGTGAAGCATGTCCTGCCAACCTGGGACAGCGATACCTGCTGGTGCACCCAAGCGAACCCCCTCGGTCACAGCGGCGAGCTTGTCCTGCAGCCGGTCCAGTGTCTGAGCAGCCGTGGGTACCCACTCCTCCTCATCCATGTCCATGTCATCCAATACCAGGTCCGCCTCTACAGAGGGGGACCCAGACCGCGGAGGTGTGCGTTCCGGCACAGACAGGGGCTGGGCCGGGACCGGCAGAAGCGGTGGCTGTACTAAGGGCCGGTGGCTGGACTCACTGAGGCCGAGAAGTAGTCGGCACACCCTGGGGCTGGCTATCAGGGGCAGACTGGGGCGAAGGATGTACCGGGACAGACACTGGCTGGGGCCGCGGGCTGGCTGGCACACACTGGGGCTTGTTATCTGGGGCAGGCTGGACAGTAGCAGACACTGGTTGGGGCCGGGGGCTGGCCGGCACACTCTGGGACTTGTTATCTGGGGCAGGCTGGACAGTAGCAGACACTGGTTGGGGCCGGGAGCTGGCCGGCACACTCTGGGGCTCGTTCTTGTGGGCAGGTTGGGGCGCTGACTGGACTGGGGTGGAGGGCTCGCTGATTCCCGCTGTCACTCCAAGGCAGTGACCCTCACATGCAAGTCCCTGACCTCAGCTTGGATTCCCAGCAAAAGCTGCACCACGTCCTGGAGGGTCGCAGGCACGCCAGCCTGCGATGCATGGGCTCCATCCTCAGCCCCTACCACAGCAGCATATTGAGACAGAGGTATAAAGCTGGACCAGACGAGTAACAAATACTTCATTGTATCATTATCTCATTACAACACACTAATAACAACTCATAGAGTGTCCAGTTCAGTAGTAAAACAGTACATTGAAGTGATGCTGCTGATGGTGTCGCCCGAAACCCTCACGTACAAGTGAATAATAATATCTACATAGAGAAGCGGGATTTGATGCATTATCATCTTATCATGCTCCACGAAGTCACTATTGTATACATAATCATGTGTGAAAGTTTCATGTCAATCAGGTGAATATAAGTAGCAAAGCAAGGATGAAATTGTGAAAAATCTTTAGGAACGAACATCTTTAAAAGTGGTTTTTACACCAAAAAATTTCTCAAAATTGGTAAAAATTCTGGTTGGCTTTTGTTTGGTATCATTTTACACTAAAACTACAAATTTTTTGTTGGAATTGGATTTTTGATAATGTCAATAGAAAATGAGATACAGGAAAGTGAAAAAAGATTGTAAGAAATAAAAAAAAAACTGGGCAGGCAGAATTTAGCCCATGGGTTGGTCAGTGTCCAACTTATCAGAAAATCTGAGTTATTGGGGTCCAAGTTACCAAAGTTCAACAGGATGTGTGTGTGTGTGTGTATATATATATATATATATATATATATATATATATATATATATATATATATATATATATATATATATATATATATATATATATATATATATATATATATATATATATATATATATATATATATATATATATATATATATATATATATATATATATATATATATATATATATATATATATATATATATATATATATATATATATATATATATATATATATATATATATATATATATATATATATATATATATATATATATGAGGGTGACACGGATACTTCCCGATTTGAGAATGAAATAAAAACCTGTTCACACTTCACAATTCTTTATTCTTGTTTTATGCCTTTCACACAACATGGAAGATTTACACTGTTTTAAAGACCATATCTTTTAAATGTCCACCTCCATTCTCAATACACTGATTCAGACGATTTCAGAAGCTTTGGTCTACTCTCTCCAGCATGTTGAGCGGTATATTAGCTATTTCAGTTCGGATGGCGTTCTGTAGGTCTTCCAGGGTCTGGACTGTCGTTATAAACCAATCCCCACAGGAAATAACCAAAGAGGGCTAAATCAGGTGAGGGCGCAGGCCAGTTTAAGTCTCCTCTCAGGGAAATCAGTCGGTAAGGAAAAACTTCTCTCAGGAATCCCATTGAAATGCCTGCAGTGTGGGCACACGCTGATTTAGCCCCCTGTGATTATTTCCTGTGGGGATATCTCAAATCCCTGGTTTATAACGACCGTCCACAGACCCTGGAAGACCTACAGAACGCCATCCGAACTGAAATAGCCAATATACCACTCAATATGCTGGAGAGAGCAGACCAAAGCTTCCGAAATCGTCTGAATCAGTGTATTGACAATGAAGGACATTTAAAAGATATTGTCTTTAAAACAGTGTAAATCTTCCATATTGTGTGAAAGGCATAAAAGAAGAATAAAGAATTATGAAGTGTGAACAGGTTTTTATTTCATTCTCAAATCGGGAAGCATCCATGCCCCACCCTGTATATATATATATATATATATATATATATATATATATATATATATATATATATATATATATATATATATATATATATATATATATATATATATATATATATATATATATATATATATATATATATATATATATATATATATATATATATATATATATATATATATATATATATATATATATATATATATATATATATATATATATATATATATATATATATATATATATATATATATATATGTTTGTATAGCCAGGGAGGATATTTTCTTGTAGGCAGACGAGGTTGAAAGCTATAGAGTATAGAGCAGTGGTTCCCAAACTGGGGGGCGCGCCCCCCTAGGGAGGCGTAAAGAGAATTCAAGGGGGGCGTGAAGTCATCGGTCAGTTTGCTAAAGTTTTTTTTCGCTCCCTTTCAACCAAATGTGTTTAGTTTACTTAGAAAAAATGTCTCTGGAATGTACTATTATTTGTTTGAATGGCTTTCATTATTAAAATTTAATACAAACAGAGATCTGTTTTCCTGAACAATGCTAAGAAATAAATGCAATAAAATAAAATAAGTTCACATGAGCAAAAGAGGAAGTGGGAGGGGGGGGGCGTGCGGGTCTACTGGAAGCAAGAAGGGGGCGTCAGGTAAGATAGTTTGGGAACCACTGGACTATAGAGCATTCTCCTTTGTTTAACTTTTGTGTACGGTTTCTATGTGCCGTACTGTTTTTCTGTCTTTTTCTCTTAGTTGGTGAAGCAGTTGGCTAAAGGTCAGCGACGTTTCGGAGATATCTCTCTCCATCTTCAGGCTGTGGTTGTGTGAGGTTGTTTGTTGTTGTTGTGAAGATTCGCCAATCCCAAGGATTGGCATGGGCCTTTACTGCCTTGGTGGCGGCCCATAAGTGTTTGCTTTCATTCTGCGTTTATAATAGGTGTCCATCGTTGCTCTGTTGCCAGTGAGAGTCTTGTAGTGTTTCAAAGTTTCAAAGTTTATTGAGAAAAGGGGGGGAAGATACAAACAAGGGGTGGGACAGTGCAAGATACAAAAATCCTGTGTATCCTTTGATGTTGCCCACGAAGCGGTTTTCTTCATGAATGTAGACGCCAGACAGCACGTCTTCGCGGACTTTCCCCGTCCGTTTCTCTCGCCTTAACTTGGTGACGGTGGGCGACTCACGGAGGGCAATTGCTGGCGTGGTTTTCCGTTCGGCCTTCGGAAGCACCAACCTATAGGTATTAGGTGAAGGCCTTTACTTCGTCGCCGCTTTGTCTTGGTGACCCAGCCGTCGTCTTCCTGCTTGCCGGAGAGGGGCTGGGGGTCGGAGGGGAGATTTGGCTTGCCGCCCTGGAGAGAAGTAGCCTCCCCTTCAACTTCCGCTACCCAGGACGTCCACTTCCTCATCCTCCTCCTCGTCGTCTTCTTCGTCGTCGTCGTCGTCGTCGTCGTCGTCATCTTCATCTTCTTCTTCTTCTTCCTCTTCCCCCGGCACGTCGTCCTGCGTCTCCTTCAAGTTCCGGGGTTTGTCTCCCGTTGGCTCTGCTTCTGCTCCTGTTGTTGGTAGTTGGGTGTTTGGAGCAGCCACGGGTGACTCCTCTGTCTTCCCCATAGCTCCGGGAAGACCTCGCCGGGAGAGCCTTGGGTTGGCGCGGGTGTTGGCAGGCAAGGCGCTTTTGGGGATGTAAACTGCAGGCAGGCCGTTGTGCTGCAGGATGACAGGGATCAATTCCTGAAGATGGCGATGATCCCCACCTGCCAACGCCTTTGCCGTATATATACAAGCGTATATCTTTGCCTGGATATCCTCTTCGCTTCCACCTTGTCGCGGTCGCGGTGAACGGTTCCAGGTCTTCGAAGGGAGAGATGTGCTGACTGGCGCAACGTCCCACGCCTCTGGTCCCCTAGCTCCCTCCCTAACGGCGAGAAGAACTTGGTCTCCTTCTCTGGGAGGGCACTCCTTAAGAGGACGGGTGAGACCAGATGCGTGGCAAAAAACATCTGTACCCGTGTTTTGGTCCTGGATGAACCCGTAACCAGCTTTCACATTGAACCATTTAACAAGTCCAGGGTGGTGAGCAGGACTTGCCATGGTTCGGTGGTGGGCTTGGTCGTGTCCGTGTGTGTTCGTCGTCGAGAGAAATGTGTTGTAGTGTCTGAACTGAATGTAACAGATAAGTGGGATGAAGCGATATAAGGGGTTGTACAGATGAAGGAAATAGTGAGAAATAATGAAGTAAAGTCAGAGATAAAAGTGTGTGGGCATGCCACGTTGCTATTTTTACAATGGTTTGTTAAGGCTAGATTATCATTCATCGCTGGTGCTAGGTTTAGACGTCCCAACCTAGAAGAATTTATGTTTTTATATGTTGTTGTTTGCGTGGATGAATATGTTTTAGGGTTTTTATGTGTATAGTGCTAATCTGGCGTTGTTGTGCATGTATAGTGTGTATGTGTGTATTATGTTGGATGTTTCTTTGTTTGGAGTGTGTATATATGATTTTTTTTTTTTTTTTTTCTTTTCCTTTTCAGGTCATCTGGTCATGAGATGAAGATTCCCAAAGGTAAGTGTTGGTAAGTATCTTTTATTCATTTCATTTGTTAGATAATTAATTTATTATTTCTCTGTAAAAATCCCATCTAATCAACCTTTTTTTTTTTCCCTGACAAAACCCATCTACCCTACCAAACAATAACTAAGTCTAACAACAAGAAGTCAGTGGTGGGTCCTAGGAACAAATATGAGGGTTATTAGTGCATTTTCTTTCTAGAATACTTACTGATGTCACTCACTCTTATCAAGTCCTTCCAGCTCTTTGTCCGCTACCGGGTAGCTGCAGTACCATTGGGGGTGATCACCCCTCGCCATGGAGAAAAACTGCCCGGGGGAGCCACCCAGCTGCTCCAGTTATCGGTTTCAGCTACCCCCTCCCGACGACTCAGGGCCCAGATCAGAGGTTGGGGACTCGGTTTGTGTGAGAATTGAATTATGTAGCACTCATTGCTTTCCTTCCGAAATGCTGAGTGTGGACGCTAGGGTGCACGGCGTCATCTTCCTCCCCCCACTGCCAGATGCCATGCTGGTAGAGCTGGTAGACACCACCCCTCACCTGGGGGAGAAGCTACCCGCGGGAAGCCACCCGCTTCTCACAACCGCTTCTGACAGCCCCCCCACCCAGGCGACTCAGGGCGTGAGGCAGAGGACGACTCACCCGAACTTCCCCAGGTCCATTGCTCTTCAGAAGAGCTTAAGTATTGGTTTGAGTAGTGATGAAGTGAGATGGTAAGTAAAACTTCCTTATTTGTATTTTGGTATGATGTTAAATTGTATTTTTCCAGACTGCTAGGATAGTCTCTGTGGTATTTTCGAATGTTATCTTTCTTTTGTATTAATTGTAGGTATGTCTCATTCTGTGTGTGTTCCAGAGATGACCATATTTTTTGTGCTTGCTCGTGTAGGAAAATGTTTAGTGGTTTTGTGTTGGTATGTATGTGTATTTCTTCTGTTGTCATTGTGTATGGGTAGTATTGTTGAGTGGAGAATCTGAGAGCCTTATTTTGTACCTTTTGTAGTGTACTTAGTTGGGTATCACTTATTGCATGTAAGGGGATAGGGGGATATTGTAGAATTGGAAGAATTAGTGCTTTGACCAGGTGGGTTCTTATTTTTTCCGGTAGACTTTTTAACCTGTAGATTTTATTTAGTGCCATATTTGCTTTTATTTTCCTATTTTTTACGTGTGAGATGTAACCGTTTGAAATTATCAAGCCCAAACTTGTGCCTTCTCTACAGAAGTCTATGTAATTTTCATCTATTGTAAGAGGAATAGTGTTTTTTACTGCTATATGTAATGGAGTGAATTTATTTAAGTTTGTTTTAATTTTCCATCTTTTTTCATAAGTGTTGATTGTTTTAATCTCTCGTTCTGTAATTAGGTTCAGCATTTTTTTGGACTTTCCTGGGTACCCTGTGATTTGTGTAATATCATCAGCATAATATATATTGGTTCCGTGCCTAGGATGGGGGATGTCACTGGTGTATATTGTGAAGAGAGTCGGAGAGATGACGCTTCCTTGAGGTACACCTGATTGTATGTGTATTACTTGGCCTGTGTGATCTTTTATTTTTATTTGGGCAGTTCTGTCATCAAGGAAGTCACATAGTAGCTTTTCTATTGTTGTTGGGATGTTTAGCTGTAAAATCTTGTATTTGAGCGCTAAATGCCATACTTTATCGAAAGCTTTTGAAATATCTCTTAGAATTACTTGACATTGGCCATTATCACTTTTATTCTGAGCTATTTGTTCCGTTATCAATGCTAGGATTTGCCATGTTGTAGTGTGAGGCATGTGCGCGTCTTATATATGTTTCCGTTGGGTCAGAGTAGGGAGGTGATGCGCAGCGCTGCGCTATGATTGGCTGGATTAGTTAGGTGGCTCTGTGTGTCTGGTCTGCGCGCTGGTTGGCTGCTCGTCATTTCAGAGTGGGGAGGATTTGTAGGTTCTCTGTTTGAATGTTGATGGATGGCTGCATTATGTTGATATAGATGGCTTCAAGGAAAAATAGTCTTCGGGGGTCGTTTTCTCTGTCTATGATGACGGTGTTGTCCACAAGGTTCTGGAGAGTGATTTGGTTGTGATTTCTTCCATTGTAGTGTTGCTTGATTGCTCCACTGCTAAGGTGACATGTCAGACGTCTTGAAAGTGTGGTTCGTGTCATCCCAATGTATGAGCAAGGTCCACATTCCTTGCTGTTGCAGGTGTGTTGGTAGATGACATGATCCTCTTGCAAGGGCGTCTTGTAGTCAGCAGGTCGGTTGCGGAGTAGGAGTTGGCTTGTTTTTCTTGATTTGTAGTAGATGGTGAGGGTGATTCTGGTATTTTCGTCGGTAGGTGCAACATTCTTGTATATGATGTCCTTCATAACTTTCTCTTCTGTTCTGTAGTCGGTGGACATGTATCCTCGGTAATATAGTTTGATCTTTTCTTCTTCCCTCGGTGTGTCTTGCTGGTTGTGCCATCTATCTAAGTAATTCTTTATGGTTTGGGATACGTGAGTGTTTGAGTATCCATTGTTGACAAGGACTTGGGTGACTCGCTCTAGTTCTTGGTGTGTTTCTGCCCATGTAGAACAGTGCGTGAGGGCTCGCCTCACGTATGCGCTGATGGTAGATGTTAGGTAGCGTTTAGGGCATTCGCTGTCCCCGTTGAGGCAGAGTCCTTGGTTGGTGGGTTTGGTGAAGACTGTTGTTTTGAAGCCATAGTTGCTGGCAGTGACCAGGATGTCCAGGAAGGGGAGGCGTCCATTGCTTGACTCTTCATAGGTGAAGTTGAGTCCAGTGGCGTTGATGAAACGTTGGCGGAGGTTTTGAAGCTCTTGTAGATTCCTGACTCGTATGAAAATATCATCCACGTAGCGGCAGTATATGGAGGGACGATCGGTGGTGAGGAGTGCTGATTCGATGGTGCCCATGAAGAAATTTGAGAAAAGTACGCCGAGTGGGCTACCCATGGCGACTCCATCGATTTGTTGGTACATCTTGCCGTCTGGAGAGATGAAGGGGGCTTCTTTAGTGCAGAGTTCTAGCAGGGACTTGAGGTGTTTCTCCGGCATGTCCAGTGGTGTGGTGTCGCTGCTGTGGTATACACGGTTGAGGATGAAGCTAATAGTTTTGTCGACGGGACGTTGGTGAAAAGGCTCTCCACGTCAAGGGAGGCGATGATGGAGTTTGCTTGTGGTGGAGCGTCGCGGAGAATCTCGAGGAAATCAGTGGATGAGTTGATGCAGTAGGTGTTGGGGACGTATGGTGTCAGGAGCTGGTTGAGGCGTTTAGCTATGTTGTAGGTGGGCGTTGGGATCTGCGAGATGATAGGGCGGAGTGGATTGTTCTGCTTGTGGGTCTTGACGTTGCCGTATGCGTAGCCTGGTGAGAACTCTCCAACTATCTTCTGAAGCTTGAGGTTGTTGCTGCCAGCATTGATGGATGTGATGGTGGCATTCACATGCTTCTTGAGGGATTCAGTGGGGTTGCGAGTAATTCTTTTAAATTTTGTGGTATCACTCAGGATGGCATTGAGTTTGGTGTCATAATCCAACGGAAACATATATAAGACGCGCACATGCCTCACACAACCACAGCCTGAAGATGGAGAGAGATATCTCCGAAACGTCGCTGACCTTTAGTCAACTGCTTCACCAACTAAGAGAAAAAGACAGAAAAACAGTACGGCACATAGAAACCGTACACAAAAAGTTAAACAAAGGAGAATGCTTTATAGCTTTCAACCTCGTCTGCCTACAAGAAAAAAAAAAAAAAAAAAAAAAAAAAATATATATATATATATATATATATATATATATATATATATATATATATATATATATATATATATATATATATATATATATATATATATATATATATATATATATATATATATATATATATATATATATATATATATATATATATATATATATATATATATATACACACACACACACACACACACACACACACACACACACACTTACACGGCCCGGTAGCTCAGTGTTTAGAGCGCTGGCTTACAAGCCAGATGACCGGGTTCGATTCCCCGGCCGGGTGGAGATATTTGGGTGTGTCTCCTTTCACGTGTAGCCCCTGTTCACCTAGCAGTGAGTAGGTACGGATGTGAATCGAGGAGTTGTGACCTTGTTGTCCCGGTGTGTGTGTGTGCCTGGTCTCAGGCCTATCCGAAGATCGGAAACAATGACCTCTGAGCTCGTTCCGTAGGGTAACGCCTGGCTGTCTCGTCAGAGACTGCAGCAGATCAAACAGTGAATTACACACACACACACACACACACACATATATATATATATATATATATATATATATATATATATATATATATATATATATATATATATATATATATATACACACACACACACACACACATATATATATATATATATATATATATATATATATATATATATATATATATATATATATATATATATATATATATATATATATATATATATATATATATATATATATATATATATATATATATATATATATATCCACACACACACACACACGCGTAGTGTAGTGGTTAGCATGCTTGACTCACAATCGAGAGGCCCGGGTTCGAGTCCCGGTAAGCGGCGAGGCAAATGGGCAAGCCTCTTAATGTGTGGCCCCTGTTCACCTAGCAGTAAATATGTACGGGATGTAACTCAAGGGGTTGTGGCCTCACTTTCCCGGTGTATGTTGTGTGTTGATGTGGTCTCAGTCCTACCCGAAGATCGGTCTATGAGCTCTGAGCTCGCTCCGTAATGGGGAAGACTGGCTGGGTGACCAGCAGGCGACCGAGGTGAATTACACACACACACACACCACGTAGTGTAGTGGCTAGCACGCTCGACTCACAATCGAGAGGGCCGGGTTCAAGTCCCGGTAAGCAACGAGGCAAATGGGCAAGCCTCTTAATGTGTGGCCCCTGTTCACCTAGCAGTAAATAGGTATGGGGATGTAACTTGAGGGGTTGTGGCCTCACTTTCCCGGTGTGTGTAATGTGTTAATGTGGTCTCAGTCTTACCCGAAGATTGGTCTATGAGATCAGAGCTCACTCCATAATGGGGAAGACTGGCTGGGTGTATAAATATTGAGAGAGAGAGAGAGAGAGAGCAGACAGACCCAAGTGAATAAAGTAAAAATATCAAATTACAGGACATATTTTATTTTTATATAAGAAGACAATACTATAATGATAATAATAGTAATAACAAAAATATAGTAATGACAATAACAATAATAATTATTACTGATAATTCTTAACTTTATTCTTTAATTTACTTCTTCAATAATAATATTGGAGAGAGAGAGAGAGAGAGAGAGAGAGAGAGAGAGAGAGAGAGAGAGAGAGAGAGAGAGAGAGAGAGAATGAAAAACAACTTCAAATAACATAAGAAATCATATATACACTAAATTGATATTGCACCTGTAAGTTAATAACTCAAGACATGCATACATTTACGAGTATTTTCTATACAGTAATTCAAACTAACATAAGTAAACATCAGCACCAGCTCTGCAGTCTCTTCAAAGTGAGTGTCTGAGTAGGAATAGTGTTGTCATATCTCTGACAAATATGCATCAATCACTGAAGTACTAGCAGCATATACATCAGTTTTAAATATTTAGCTATTTTAGTTCCTAGCCCCACCAGTCCCTTCTAAAATTTACCAATGTTATTCTGGCATTACTTCCGGTCACAACCCTCATCTTTTCATGGCTGAGACACATTTAGATGTGAACTTTTCCATGCTGTTAAATTTTATTGTCTTTGTTTAAACTTTTTTTTTTGGGGGGGGGAGGGAGGATTATGGAAATATCAATACTAAATGATGCTGACTTTACAGAAAAAACAGCAAATGTACATGGAATGAAAACCATTGCTCTAACTTTTAGTTTTTGTTTAAATGAAATCAAGGTAAAACTGCCCCTAAAATAAACTTTAGAAGGAAAACAGTTTATATTTTGAGATACGAGTCAGTGTCAGTGAAGCTTATCGATCAGTCTTGCATTTATTATAACACACTAGGAAGTTTTTCAGGTATATGTTTTTTTTATGATTATCTACAATCTGGTAATACAATCAGATGTACTTTTAAGCCTATCAGATTGGTAGTCCCAGCCCTGGCCTCCCTAAAGGCAAAGTATCCTCTGGTGGTCAAGCAAGGGATATCACAGTTGGCCTCACTCCTCACTGCTGCTAGGTTTGATGCTTACAGTTAGAAGCCACCACAAGCTGTGCCCACACCTTGCTGTGAAGGCAATGCTCAAAGCAGGCTAAAAACAGAATACAGCAGGTAAATAATGTGCAGCAGTCATGAGTCATCCATTGCCTTTCACAACTACACAGGCACCGATTGTCCTGAGCAGAGCTGAGGGCCTGGCAGCCTGGCACCACCACCACACACACTCACTTTCAATGTTACCAAATCATATTTACTAAAAAATATAAAGATTTTGCCTTTTTTTTTTATTTTTCTTAGGGGAAAAAGACCTATGATATAAATAAACACACATGGTGTAGTACAGGACCTTTGAATGGAATTTAACATAAACAATTGTACATTTCACCACAAGTCTATGAAATAATAGATAATCCCATTTTTTTCACAAAAACTTATATTTTCATATTTGTTGTCAAATGGGATGCTGCCCTTAAAAGGATGGTCACGGTAGGTAGATATGCTCTTGTTTGGTCCTCAGGCACGCTGGCATACTTAATCTAAGTATCTCATCTGGAATTGCTGACATTTACCAAACATACTAAACTTTTGAAAACTTTAGGCTTCAAAAGTTTAGCATTATGAAGCAGATCCCATGAACATTCAACCATGAACTAAATTAGGTTAACTTGAGTCAAGATAGGTTAGCTTAAGTAACAATGTAATCTAACATAGCCTATTTTAGCCCATGCCAGAAATAGCTGGTTCAGTTAAGTTGGCTTAGTTACTCTTTAAGAGAGAATGATTGGTCTTATTGTGCCAATTCCTAAGGACTTCTGTACTCAGATCTACATCCATTCTCTTTGAAATTTCTCTTCAACATCCTCCACTCCTTGGCACTGCTGTACAGGACGTTGGCACATTCCCTAACATCGTTCTCTGATGAACAGTTCCAGCAGTACTTGAAGAGGCCACTCAGTTTAACAAGCTCATTCTTACTCACCTGGAAGAAATAGGCCACTGATTTACAATGCAAAATTGGATTAGTTTAATTACAGTAAGATGAGCCACATGGAGGTCACCTGTTTGTATGTACCATTTGTATTTTTACAGGACTCGATCGTGCTCACGTTATCCTGTTTCTTGAAAATCAATCTCCATGTATATAGACAGACAGACAGACAGAAACACACACACACACACACACACACCAAATTTTGGGAGATTAAAGTTATTTTGGTAGTATTGATTGGAAAGAAATTATGCATGGAAAGACAATTCAAGGAAAGTACAGTTATACCTCATGATACGATTGCCCCAACATACAATTTTTTTTATATACGACGAAAAATTTCATATAATTTACACCTTGAAATACGACGATATTTTTAAGATACGAATAGCTATCGGTAGGTGGTGCAGCGATCGCTCGGCTACCCGCGTCCACCTGAACATTCAGCCCGTGTTGTGTATCGTTGTTCATCCTTTGTGCATGTGTCTGTGCTCCTCTGCAGTGTGTATTTTTTCTTAAGTTTTGTGAATTTAAGACCCCATAATCATGGGTCCCAAAAGTAAAAGTTTGGCGAGAAACACACAAAATAGCCTGTATTCAGATACTGATTACACTTAGAAATTCAATAAACGAGTGAGTACAAGCAACTCTTCCTCTTTGCAATGCAAATAACCAGAAGTCTCTAGATGTCATGGTTACCAAAATATCACAGGTTGAATGAGGTAGTATCATCAGTTTACGTGGCCTTGCGTCCGATCGGGTTCAGTGGCCTTGGCTAGAGAGAGAGAAAACAGGCCCCTTGTATCCTCTCTCTCTCTCTCTCTCTCTCTCTCTCTCTCTCTCTCTCTCTCTCTCTCTCTCTCTCTCTCTCCTGTCGCCTGTTCTGATACCACTCTGATTCAAAAGTTGTCTCCCCGTAACATGATGAGAGACCCGAGGTATAGAAGTAAGGTGCGCGGGAGATGTGGAGGAATAAGACACAGTGAAATCACTGTCGCTCTCCTACCATTCATCGTTGGTAACACAGTGACATAGAGCATATGTTTCCTCCTGATGAGTGTTGCCAGCTCACAAGTAAAGAAAACGGGAAGAAAATAGCCAAAATATAGCCGTAAAAAGCCTAAACATCTATCGATGTGCCCTGAGTCTTGCATGAACGTCTATCGATGTGTCCTGAGTTTTGCAGGTTAAGTTGTTATTTTGGGCAATATAGTACATTTATATAATGCATACAATAAACTTTGTATTTATCTTGTATGAAATCTATATTTGGTTGGTATTCAAAGCATGTTAAATTTTTTTGGGGGGTGGATAAATTCATATCACAAGAATGAATTAATTCTATTTCCATTAATTTCTATGGAAAAAATTTATTTGATATACAATTTTTTTTATATACAACGATCGTCACAGAACGAATTAAAATCGTATGTCGAGGTATCACTGTATGATATATTTCTAGACAAGTATAATGAGAGGATAAAGAGATAAGTTCCTGAATATAGAGTAAAAAAGAGCAAACACACCTGGTATAATACTATATGAGCAAAAGCTAAAAAGTGCAAGGATGCAGCATGGAAAAAATTAAGAAGGCAACGTAATGAAATAAATAGGAAGCAGTATAAAGAGGCACGAAATGAATACATTAGGATAAGAAGGGAGGAGGAGAGAAACTTTGAAAAGGATGTAGAGAAGAGATGTAAAAACAAACCCAAGCTTCTTTATAAGTATATAAATGGTAAAATGACAAACAGAGAGACCATTACTAAGTTGCTTAAGGGGAATATGATGTATGAAACATCGGAAGAAATGAGTGAACTTTAAATCAGTGTTTAATGAAGAGGGAGAGTTTATAAAGCCAATCAACCCAGTGGCACAGGAAGGATTAAGAGACATCATGGTAAGAAAACAGAAAATTAGAGAATTGCTAGAAAAGGTGGATGTGAGGAAGGCAATGGGACCAGATGGAGTGTCAGGATGGACACTAAAGGAATGTAGTGAGCAACTGGTAGAACCAATTTGGGATGTCATTAACAACTCTTTAAGGGAACGGAAGGTACCAAAGGAATGGAAAAGAGCCAATATAGTCCCATTATACAAAGGAGGAAAATGACTGAGCCCTTAAATTATAGACCAGTGTCACTAACCAGTGTGGTGGGTAAGATCTGTGAAATTGTCATCCAAGAAAAATGGTTGGAATATCTGGAGAGAAATTAAATAATTAATAACTCCCTATTTGGTTTTAGAAAAGGAAGATCATGTATAACAAACTTACTAAGCTTTTATACAAGAGTAATAGATGAAGTACAAGGAAGAGATGGATGGGTGGATGCAGTGTATCTAGACATTAAAAAGGCTTTTGACAGAGTACCACACAGAAGACTCCTATGGAAAATAGAACACATGGGCAGAATTAAGGGAAATATCTTAAATTGGATGACAGATTACTTAACAGATAGGGAAATGAGGACAGTGATAAGAGATACACCATCAAGTTGGAGCACTGTAACCAGTGGCGTACCACAGGGTTCGGTGTTGGCACCAATAATGTTCCAAATATATGTCAACGATATACAAGAGGGTTTGAGTAGCTACATAAATTTGTTTGCAGATGATGCCAAGCTTTTGAGAGTTATAAAAAAACAAAATGATTGTATGGAATTACAGAAAGATATTGATAAGATCTGGAGATGGAGCCAGAAGTGGAAATTAGAATTTAATACTAAGAAATGCCATGTAATGGAAATGGGTAAAAGTAATAGAAGACCTACATGGGAATATAAAAAGAGATTATAATGAAAAGAAGAAAGACCTGGGAGTGATTATACAAGACACCCTGACTCCAGAAATACATATAAATGGATTATTTGCTTCAACATACAAGACACTAACGAACATCAGGGTAGCATTCAATTACATGGATAAAAGTATGATGAAAAAGATATTAACCACTACAATAAGACCTAGACTAGAATATGCAGCAGTGGTATGGTCACCATATAGGCAGAAAGATATCAAGAAACTAGAAAGGATACAAAGGGTTGCTACAAAGATGGTCCCTGAAATAAAAGATCTTCCCTATGAAGAAAGACTGAAGGAGATGGAGCTACCAACTTTGAAGGATAGACGGGAAAGAGGAGACCTAATAACGATGTATAAGTTAGTAAACCGTATGGAGAAGATAGATAGACAAGACCTGGTAACACTGACGGAGCAGGGAGACAGACAAACAAGAGGACATTCCAAGAAAATCATGAAAAGTCAGTGTCATACGAATATCAAGAAGTTCAGTTTTCCACATAGGACAGTAGACATCTGGAATGGATTAAGTGAAGAGATTGTAACAGCAGAAAGTGTGCACAAATTTAAGGAGAAGTTAGATAAATGTAGATATGGAGACAGGTCACTATGAGCCCCACTTGAACCCTGTAACATACAACTAGGTAAATACAACTAGGTAACTACACACACAAACACACACACTTATCATTCACACTGTTATCCCCATCAGTTCCTGATAGAAAGGACTATCTCATTGACCACCCTACTACAGCCCAGGACCTCAGGCTCTGCACAGCCACACCCACATGCAACCAAATAGAACTCAACTCAATTCAGTAAAATGTAAATATGTTTATACAAAATACAGTGATATAGTGAAATTGAGGCATGACCTACCTCCTCTAGGAATCTGGCAGGACAAACAGCACGGCAGAATCGATTCTTGCTCCCACACTCCACATATTGGTCCAGCATCATGATATAGGTATAGCGGTTGAAGCGTTTCTCCCACTCACTCTCTGTGCTGAAGTCTCTGTTCTGAATCTGACGCAGAAACTGAGGCGACAGCACCGGCACCACAGCATCAACCTGAGGAATGCCAGCAAGCGTCACCTTATGGAATGCTTCCATTTTTCTCACAGGAACTGTTTGCTGAGGGCATGGAGACTACAAGTCTGGTTCTTGCATTAAGGTGTTGTTCCCACAATCCTTGTTGTCATTAGAACCATGAAACACTATTGAAACTCACCTTAACTTCCATTAGAGCTTGCTAAAAGTGAGAAACAAAGTAATGCAACACTTGAGAAAGCCATCCTCTGAGCAAAGGATGTGGATTTGTGAGAGAAAAGTAGCCAGTTGTTTTGCACCAATGAAGCCATAGTGGAGGTGATATGTCACCTTTAAAAGAAGTGCACACTATGGCCTGCCCTGCAACAGAATTAAAACAGTGTGGGTGGAGTTTTTCTGTACCTTCATGAACCATTTGTGGATGCTGTTCCATGGGTCACACCTCAGGCTGCTCTTAACTAGTGAGTTATCAGACTCTTGCAGAAGCAATATGTACACTCTCTTGCCATCCATCGGATTCCTCAGCTGAGATGCCAGCTATGGGAAGAATTAAATACAATAGTAATAGTCTCTTAAGATAATAAATACAACTAGTAAATCACACATGGAGCAATACTAAGCATATCACATATACAGTGATCACCAACAAACATGCAAACTTATTCTCTTATGCCAAGCAAGGTCATGGTGTCATACAATACTTATACATCAATAACAGCACATATTTTCTTTAACTCTCAAAAGATATTATGCAGATTACATGACAGTTTACCCATCAGTATCAAATTTTGATCAGCTTCTCCATAGTGTAACAATGAACTTACAAAGCTATGCCAATAGTGCTTTTCCCATCAGCTCACAATAAACACTAACAAAACTTGTATTTTACTATAGGGGGAGGTAGTACACACCTACTGAAATGATAATTTACTCCCAGCAAGGTCTAATAGCACTAGTTCAGTAGTTCAGGGGGTGCTGTGAACCTTCCATTAAAGCTAGTTGTGATCTCACAACTCAAGGGGGCAGTCACAGCTTGCCCTCTAAAGACAACTCTCCTTCACACAAAACTACATCCACTTATCCTACATACACCCTTCACTTGAAAATCAAATTTAAAAGAAAAATGGCGACTCCAAACCATACCTCGGAGGCAGACTCCTCTCTCAATAATGACCCCAAATGCCTTGACACCTCGCTCAAATTTTTCTACATTAACTTCTGCAACATTCGTAGTCTTAAATATAATTTTCATCTGTGGAACATCACCTCTCCTCTACTAAACCTAATCTTCTTTTCCTTACCGAAACACAGCTGTCTGAGGCAACTGACAGTAGCCCCTTCTCTGTCCCCTCTAACTTTCTCTATTCACATTTTTTTTCAAAAGCTAGATGTTACGTCTAAGTACGCAACAACTTAACTTGCTCTTGTACCCACGCTCTTGAATCTTCCAAGTTTTCCACCATCTGGCTTCAACTCAACAGTCACTTTCTAACTAAATTCATTTGTGCTGTTTATCTCTCCCCTAACTCTTCTGATTAGTAAATTCTTTGACTATTTAACTTCCAAAGTGGAGCACATTCTGTCCCTCTACCCTTTTGCAGATTCCCATTCTTGGAGATTTCAATGTTCACTACCAGCTTTGGCTCTCCCTTCACTAACCATCCTGGTGAACTAGTTTTCAACTTTGCTATCCTCCATGACCTAGAGCAACTGGTCATTATTCTTGATAATTTTGGAGACACGCCCAACATTCTTGATCTCTCCTTCACCTCTAATCCTTCTGCTTATGCTGTCACCCCTTCATCTCCGTTGGGCTCCTCTGATCACAATCTCATTTCTGTATTGCGTCCTATTTCTCCAATCCCTCCTCAGGATCCCCAAAAGTGGAGGTGCCTCTGGCATTTTGCCTCTGCCAGTTGGGGGGACCTGAGGAGGTATTATGCTGATTTTCCCTGGAGTGATTACTGTTTCCGTGTCAGAGACCAATCTCTTTGTGCTGAACGCCTAACAGAGGTGATAGTGTCTGGCATGGATTCCTCATTCTTTTTCTCAACCTAAACCTTCTAAATCTTAGTTTAACACAGTCTGTTCTCGTGCTATACATGATAGAGAAGTTGTCTGCAAAAGGGACTTCCATCTCTTGAATCTCATACACCTTTTGTCTCTGCCCAGAATCATGTCAAGTCTGTTCTTCAACTTACCAAACACTCCATAAACAGAAAATTTCAAAATCTTTCAAACTCAAACTCCTCTCGAGACTTCTGGCATTTAGCCAAAACATCTCAAATAACTTCACTTCTTCATCTTTTCCTCCTTTATTTTATCCTGATGGCACCACTGCCGTCTTTTCTGTCTTTAAAGCTGAACTCTTCTCTCAAACATTTGCTCACAACTCCACCTTAGATGACTCTAGGCTTGCCCCTCCCTCTCCTCCTCCCTCTGACTATTTCATGTCTACAATTAAAATTTTTCATAATGATGTTTTCTAAGCCCTCACTGGCCTAAACTCTCAGAAGGCTTATGGTCCTGATGGGGTCTCTCCTACTGTTCTCAAAAACTGTGTGTCCATGCTTGCACCTTGCCTGGCTAAACTCTTTTAACTTTGTCCATTGACTTCTACCATTCCTTCTTACTGGAAGTTTGCCTACATTTAGCCTGTTCCTAAAAACGGTGACCGTTCTAATCCTTAAAACTACTGTCCTATAGCTGTAATCTCTTGCTTGTCTAAAGTTTTTTAATCTAATCCTCAATAGGAAGATTCTCAAACATTTGTCACATCACAATCTTCTATCTGGTCGCCAGTATGGCTTCCGTCAAAGTCACTCTACTGGTGATCTTCTGGCTTTCCTTACCGAGTCTTGGTCATCCTCTTATAGAGATTTCGGTGAAACTTTTGCTGTAGTAGCTTTAGACATATCAAAAGCTTTTGATAGAGTCTGGCATAAAGCTTTGATTTCAAAACTGCCCTCCTATGGTTTCTATCCTTCTCTCTGCAACTTAATCTCAAGTTTCCTTTCCGACCGTTTTATTGCTGCTGTGGTAGACGGCCACTGTTCTTCTAAATCTATTAACCCTTAAAGTACGGTGATCGTTTCAGAACGATTGTAGCGTCGCGTGCGGAGAGGCGGGGATTGTTCCGGTAATCGTGATTTTTCTGCGCTAAACGTTTGAATCTCTCCCGCTCACTATTGGTCCTGGGGCAAGTGGAGGTATCTGGCGTTTAGGTGGCATGTTGAGCGAGGGAAGACGAGGTGCTGCTGATGCTGTTATTGTTTTGAACTAGAGGGAGTGAGTGGTGCACGTTTTGTCCACGAGAAGCGCTGGTGTATTCAAAAGCCTGTCGGTTTGCATGATACGGCGGGGCTTTCAAACGTAGCCTATTCCCCTTGAGCAATGCGCTGGTGTGTGTCACCCCTGCTTGCCTCTACAAGACTGTGCTTGTCGGCTAAGTCACGTGAATTCCACTGCTAATAAGAGTTGCCAGATTCCAATTATTATAGAAATCCACAATAATTGTAATACGTGGTTTCTTTTTCTTTTCCTGTTTTACACATCATTTCATATATCTGAGTTTGCATTTTCTTGACATGAAAGTCCAAAAGTTCCTACTTTTACATCAAATTTGAATGCCCAAAAGGAGAGAGAGAGAGAGAGAGAGAGAGAGAGAGAGAGAGAGAGAGAGAGAGAGAGAGAGAGAGAGAGAGAGAGAGAGAGAGCGGTATTATCAGAGCTTGGGGGGTATTTCTTAGCGGTG
Source organism: Portunus trituberculatus (assembly GCF_017591435.1). Taxonomy (NCBI): domain Eukaryota; kingdom Metazoa; phylum Arthropoda; class Malacostraca; order Decapoda; family Portunidae; genus Portunus; species Portunus trituberculatus. Next base: position 24,683,844 of record NC_059304.1, read on the forward strand.
GGTTCTGCCATGAATTTTTTTATATGCAATAACTTTGCTCTTAGAGGTCATAACATGTTAAAAACTACATCATTGTACTCAGAATAACACAAAGAAATATGCTTTTATAAGGAAAAAAATATTTTTAGCATTTTTGGCAGGTGTGATTTTTCCCCGTTGTAACAGACGGAAAGTAAATCAACCCTCCATACTTTAAGGGATAAGAGTGGTATTCCTCAGGGTTCTGTCCTATCACCCACTCTCTTTCTATTATTCATTAATGATCTTCTTAACCAAACTTCTTGCCCTATCCACTCCTACGCTGATGATACCACCCAACATCTTTCCACGTTCTTTCAGAGATGACCAACCCTTCAGGAAGTCAACAGATCACGCAGGGACACCACAGAATGCCTGACTTCTGATCTTTCTAAGATTTCCGACTGGGGCAGAGAAAATTTAGTAGTTTTCAATGCCTCAAAAACTCAATTCCTCCATCTATCAACTCAACACAACCTTCCAGACAATTATCCCCCCTTCTTCAATGACACTCAACTGTCTCCCTCTTCCATACTGAATATCCTTGGTCTGTCCTTTACTCATAATCTTAACTGGAAACCTCACATCTCATCTCTTGCTAAAACACCTTCTATGAAGTTAGGCGATCTGAGGCATCTCCGCCAGTTTTTCTCAGCCATCCAACTGCTAACTCTGTACAAGGGCCTTATCTGCTCTTGTATGAAGTACTCTTCACATGTTTGGGGGTGTTCCAGCCACACAGTTTTACTAGATAAGGCGGAATCAAAAGCTTCTCCTCTCATCAACTCCCCTACTCTGACTAACTGTCTTCAGCCTCTTTCTCTCTGCTTAAATGTTGCATCTCTTTTTATCCTTTATCGCTATTTTCATGCTAACTGTTCTATTGATCTTGCTAACTGCATGCCTCCCCTCCTCCTGCAGCCTCGCTGCACAAGGCTCTCTTCCTCCTCTCATCCCTATTCTGTCCAACTCTCTAATGCAAGAATTAAGGGGGAAATTCGTTAATTTGGTCAAAAAAATTGAAAAATTGGAAACTTGGTACTTGGGTTCGTCTCTGGAGAGGGAAGCTATGGCCGAAGTTGCCAGGCGCATAACGCACTGCTTACCTGGTAATGGCGGGTTTAAAGGGCCGGCCCTTTAAATACCCAAGCGCACACGCCCTTTTTCTTCTAGTCTTTGTTTTGCTTGTATTTATTTCCTTTTTTGAGCTGTTTTTTTTTTTTTTTTTGCGTGATGTACTTGTACGACAGTTTAGGATCAGGCAGTGAGCCTGAGTGAGGGTGAGGAAGATGCTAAATCCTCAGTACCAATTGATACAGCCTTAGGAAGTGTGCGTGCCTGCAGCCTACCTGTTGATCGTACTTTACACGTGTTGAGTCCCCAAATTGTGACAATGCCACGTGTAAGTGGTAAAAGAAAGACTCAGGTTGAAACAGCCCGCCAGAAAGCCTTGAAAAGGTGGAAAAGAGAAGAAAGTGAGGAGCCTGAGACACGTGGTGGTAGTACTGGCGAGGCTTCCACCTCCGCCGCCACCACCCCTGCCACTCCCGACCCTCACGTGTCTGCTGCAAGCTACAGGCATAGTCTCCTGCCACCAGAGGAGAGTGAAGTTCACCAAACTAGTGAGGATAGTGCCTTGTTAGTGATATCATTACAAAGACTGCAAACAATTTTCAATTTGGTGAAATGTGAATGTGGCAACGGAATCACCGCAAAAGTGACAAGTTATTTGTTTGATTGTACTATAAATCTTCGGTGTGACAAATGTGACAGTGTTGTTCACCATTCAGAACTTATCAGTGATATGTTATATATTCTAATATGATAATAACGGGACCAGGAGCCTGTAAGGCTGACAGGCAAGTGAGAGCTCACCATTCAGAGAGGCTATATAGACGACATTCCCATGATGTAACATGGCCTGAAACTATCTAAACAGCCACTACCAGCCTCCAAACAGTTGTCAAGGGATTATGTAAGTACATATCTGAGTTTGGTACATATTGGAGTGAGTTATGTGGGGTTTTGAAGATGTTCACAGAAAAATGCGTTTTCTCGACTTTCAGTTTTTCAGCATATATTGTTGAATAACTTTTCAGTAATTGGTCAATTTCAAAACTTTTGCAGCAAAATGATCAACAACCTCATCTTAACAAATGCCAGCATGATAATGCATGAACTCACTCAAATAAATTTACAACAGGCTTATAAACTCAAATTTTTTATGAAAAAAAGGTAACAATTTGGCGTGTAATGAAATTTTTATAACATAGGTTATGTGTATGCCGATGCTGACATTTATTTGTTGTTATGTATATTATATGTAGTTAAGAGGAAATTGCCACACTGTTATTAGTTTTGATTTTATAATGGTATTTTGAATTATTTTCTTATCGCCGAAAAAATATTTATTGCAAAAAAACTACGCCACATTTCTGTACCAAATTAACACTGAAGATGTACACCATAAACGTACACCTTGTGTATAAATATTATTGAATTCAGTGAAAAAATAGGAATGGGAGAGCCAAAAAACCGATATTGATATCGAGTCATCGAATTTCCACCTTAACTAGTACTCTCAATCATTCATACTTTCACTGGTAAACTCTGGAACTCCCTCCCTGCATCTGTATTTCCGACTTCCTACAACTTGTCTTCTTTTAAGAGGGAGGTATCAAAGCAATTGCTTCCTAATTTTGGCTGACGCTTTTCTTCTTCGTGGAGAACCAGCACTCAAGTGGGCCTTTTTTAACCTTTTTTTAAATTTTTTGCCCTCTTTCCTAAAAATAAAAAAAAAATAAAAAATAAAAAAAAATAAAAAAAATCATTTCTAAAAATATACAAATAGTTTACAAAGCAATTACTAAAACAGATTAATCTAAGTTTGTTGATAATAAATGAGGTATTGAGTAAAAGTATAATATAATGAATGAAATTAAGAGATACAGCATTTTCATATCATTTCCCGAGGTAAGGTGGCTGGCCAGCACAGCCTGACTGAGGTACCCACCTCCAGTGCATCCTCCTTGGTGTCCTGAGCATGGATCAGCAGCACCTTTGCCCGAAACCCTGACTGCTTGCTGTCCACACTGGCCAGGCTGGATGCTGCCACCAACATCTCCGGCTCCCTTTGGATAGACACAGTGAGAGTCTTGGCAGCCTCACTGCTTGTCACTGTAAATAATGTGACAGATTGCAACACATAACATAACATATAACATAACATAAATAATAGGATAACAAAGGGCCACCAGGGCCCATCTAGGTTATCCTGTATCAGTCGCACAGCGACCTCGTCATCAGTACTTAAAGATACACTTACAAGTACACAATACATTATATGCTAATTCTAAATATTTGGCCCATTAACAGGGCTAAGTCCTGCAGCGAAATCCTCTACAATTTGTGGTCCCCATACATGGGGATCATGTCTTGTTTAACTATAGTAAATTTCTTATAAAACTATCATGCAGTGCTATACATAATTATAAATCTAATAAATTTAAGTGCTTATCTAATCTGTTTTTAAACATTGTCAAACTAGTGCTATTTACAACCGTCTCTGGCAATGCATTCCAGAAGTCTACCATCCTATGACTAAAGAAATATTTTCTTATATCTAACCTGCAGCCTTGCTTTCTAATCTTCCTGCCATGATTTCTAGTCCTATTTCCCTCCTCTAAGGTAAAGAAAGATCTCACATCTATGTAGTTTGTATCTGAGAACATTTTAAATAACTCTATCAAATCCCCTCTCAAATGAAAACATGTTTAATTCCTTTAATCTATCTCTATACTCCAGGCGCTTTAATGCTGGTATTATCCTAGTTGCTCTTCTCTGAACTGCTTCTAACATGTTGATATCCTGCCTATAGTGGGGTGACCAGGCCTGTATGCAATACTCTAAATGGGGCCTAACATAGGAATTATATAAGCTACGCACCACTTCCTTACTTTTATAACTAACATTTCTATTTATAAAACCCAGGATCCTATTTGCCCTATTTCTTGCTTCTAAACATTGCTTTGAAAATTTCATAGTCCTTTATATCACTACTCCTAAATCCTTTCCTTCCTCTACTACCTCTAGCCAACATCCCTCCATCTCATAGCTAAAGTTTGTGTTGTCTTTACCTAAATGCATAACCTGACACTTTTTAGAATTAAACTCCATCTGCCACCTGTCTGCCCATGCTATCAGCCTGTCCAGGTCTCGTTGTATTCTGTAATTGTCCTTTTCACCCTGTACTGCACATGCTATCTTAGTATCATCTGCAAACTTTGATACTTTACTACTAATTCCTATATCTAAATCGTTAATGTACACCAAGAAAAGAAGAGGTCCTAGCACTGATCCTTGGGGTACCCCACTAACCACTTCCTTCCACTCAGACATTGCCCCATTTAATACTACTCTCTGTTTCCTATCAGAAAGCCATTCACTAATCCAATCAACTAACCTATCCCCTATCCCTATGGGATAGGGGGTTCAACACTTACTATCAACCATGACTACACAAACAGTCTCCTACTCAAACCCATTTCCAACTGATTATTATAACAAACCAATCTAACATTTCAATCAGATGAGTGAGATGTCAAGTCAAGACAGGCTCATGTAGTGGCCAGTCAGAACAGCAGAGTGTGTAAGGAACTCTTTCTCAAACAGAGTGGTGGATGAATGAAATACTCAGTACTGAGGTGGTAAGTAATGAATCATTAGGGAGCTTTTAAAAAGAGATGAACAAATTTAGGGATGGGGATAAGTGAATGTTCAATAAAGGAAGTGCCACGTGTAAGCCTGATGGCTCCTTACAGCTCCTCTTGTCCACAGATCAAAGTGTTGAAGTGACTCACTCAGGCGTGCAAACTCCTCCATCTTGGAGAGAATGTCTCGGCGGTTGTGATGAATCAAGATCTCCAGGAATCTCTTGACGGTGAGATGCTGGAACTGTGGGTACTCCTCCATCGTGTTGAATACTGCACGTGTGAAGGTCCCACTCCTCTGGCACCGCTGCAAGGGACCACCGCATGTCACACTATCACAGTCTCTCTTAACAATATGTACATGCTTACGAAGACTTCACTTATCAATTAACTAACATAATAAAGAAAAAAAAGCGAAGAAAATTATATCTACTTCTTATCACGGCCTTTGTTATTTGAATCTGTGGTCGCAACAATCCATGTAAAGGTGAAACTGTGGAAATTGAATCCATGAATGATAAAAGATGACTATTATCATTATCATCATTATCATTATTATTACTATTATTATTATTATTATTATTTCTGTTATTACCATTGCTGTGGGAGGCAACCTCAGCACATGTATGCATTATTATCATTTCTATATTTGTGTCATCCATTTGCATGTACTGTACTACACCTAGTGCTATTACTAGTCTCTTTATAAAGGGACAGTGATAAACCAGACCATGCTGTTGGGCCTTGCAGTGGCAGTATGTGTCCAACTGTGCTCAAAATGTAGATAAGTAAAGCTAATCTAAAATACAATGCATTAGGAAAATAACGAGCCACTGTACTCACCTCTCACTCATGTCCTTATCCAGACCTTGAAGGATGAAAGTTGCATGTTACTTGGTATGAACAACTGCAGAGTTAATGTCTCATGACAATGGAATAAAAAGGTTGACAAGGAATGGGTTGTGGTGCAGAATGGACATTCTGACACAAAATTGGAGAGCAGAGACCAGCCAACAAGTGAAAGCATTAGTGGTAGAGGTGATGATTCAAGGTACAGGTCAATTAAGGAAGAAAAACAAGATTAAATAAAAATTAAAATGAAAATAAAGGGGAAGGAAACAGGATAGTGAATAGGGAAAAAGGAGATGAATTAAAAAACTGTTGAGAAAGGGAACAAGACAGGAAATGAAAGAAAAGATAAGAGCACTGAGGATGAAAATTATGCTAATACCTGAAAGAAAAGGATGTGGCTTACAAAGAAGGAATCATGATGCTAATAAGAAAAGGAAGGAACATGGCAATAAATGAGAAAGGGAAGTGGTATAATGACTATACATATATAAATGGAAACATAATGGTAATGTGAAAGGAAGCAAATGGCACCACAAATTCAGTGAAAAAGCTTCAATCAGCTTCTGAAGTGGTGATGAGCCAACCTGTATTTGGGCGTTGTTGAGCCCGAGACTCTCAGCAATGGGCTGCCACTCAGAAATGTCCATTTCATCCTCCAGGCTCCTCATCACCACTGGGTTCATGGCTCGGAACTTCCATATGTTGATGTCGAACTTTTCCAACCATGGGAATGTTCTGTAGGACACCAGGGCATCAATAAATGGTAGTATTTTTTTCCTTGAAGAGAAACACTGGCAAAGGACAACAAAAAAGGAAGGAGGAAAAAAAGAAAGAACCCCACATACACACCAATCCCTTAATCTCTTCAGTCCCAGGACATGCTTTCATATTCATTCTGGTTACTATTTGGCAATTTTATACAGCTTTAAAAATATATATTGAAGATTAGAATAATAAAGACTCTGGCAATTAATCTTTTGACATCCACAGAACCTTCCTGATGTAAATAAAATCATCTAATCATACTAAAAAAATCAAGGTAAAAATGCATTTCAGTACAGAATGGACTAAAGAAAAGCAATAGGGATCATTCAGAGCTAGAGGATAAGTGTCTGGATATCTCATTCTTGAAAGGTCAACTTGGGAAAGGGGAAATATTGGGATATCTCAATCTATATACTATACATATCTTTTAAACCAAGATTGAAAGTATGACACCCTCGAAAATACCAATAATTCTCTACAGCCACTTAAACTATCACTTGGCACTTGTCTTGAAAGCATCTTTTAAAATTACATTAGTTTCCATTTCAGCTGATTATCACTAGAATAAAAAAAAAATCTCAAAAATTCCAATTGTCTCCACTAGTCTGTTAAAACTACCACCACAATCTTAGCATCATCTTTGAAAAGCCCCAGCAACTCCCACATTAACTTATCAAGGCAGGATGGCACATAGAATTAATCCCTTCAGTACCGTGATGTTTTTCCATATTTATTCTGGTTACTATTTGGTGATTTGTACAGCTTCAGAAACTCATATGGGAGATTGAAATAGTGAAGACTGGCCATTAAGCTTTTGATCATCACAGACCCTTCCTATATTATCAATAAAATGGTCCAATGGTACATAAATCTCAAGGTAGAAATGTGTCCCAGTATTGAAGGGATTAATCCCTTCCTGGTGGAGGATCTATATGATGACATTTCAAAACTGGGACTTTTTGTCAGATTGTCTATATATAGATACACATTTGTTCTGATTTTACTGCACTAAGTTATAGCATGGTCTTTATATAGACTATTCCTTACAAATAACAAAATCCATAAAATAAATCATTACTTGGCATCTCAAAAACCCAGACTTTGTCACCACTGCCTTTCAAGGCCGGTCACCGCTTGTGTTTTGTTGGTGGCAGATGTGCTATACACATAAGGTAAAACTGGGATTTTTTTTTGCATTTTTCTACTTTCTTTTGTTATTAGTCTGTCATTTCAAAGAGAAAGAACTGTACCACACACCCGCAGCATTGCCTGAAAATGAATAGGTAATAACAAGTACTTGAAAAAATATGAAGAAAAGGGGAAGTGAATTACATTCAAGTCACAAGTTCTGGATATGAGTACCTCCAAACATTCATATTAATATACTGACATACATTATCATCAATAAAACAAAACTAACATATATAGATAGATAGAACTGCTTGTTCAGTTTTGTAGCAGTCAGTCTCTCTCTCTCTCTCTCTCTCTCTCTCTCTCTCTCTCTCTCTCTCTCTCTCTCTCTCTCTCTCTCTCTCTCTCTGTGTATATACAGTAATCACCTGTATATCTGGATTACAGCAGCCAAGGCCCCAGCTGATACACAAAATACAGCAATACTTCGAGATACGATCGCCCCAACATACAATTTTTTTATATATGACGAAAAATTTCATATAATTTTTGCCTTGAAATACGATGATATTTTTAAGATGATAGCCATCAGTAGGTGGCGCAGCGATCGCTCGGCTACCCACGTCCACCCGGACATTCAGCCCGTGTTGTGTATCGTTGTTCATTCTTTGTGCATGTGTTTGTGCTCCTCGGCAGTGTGTATTTTTTCTTAAGTTTTGTAAACTCAAGACCACGTGATCATGGGTCCCAAAAGTAAAAGTTTGGCGAGAAACACACAAAATAGCCTGTATACACATACTGATTACACTTAGAAATTCAATAAACGAGTGAGTAAAATGATGTTCTGCCCACAAGTAACTCTTCCTCTTTGCAATGCAAAAAACCATAAGTCTCTAGATGTCATGGTTACCAAAATATCACAGGTTGAATGTGGTAGTATCATTGGTTTACGTGGCCTTGCGTCCGATCGGGTTCAGCGGCCTTGGCTAGAGCGAGAGAAAACGGGCCCATTGTATCCTCTCTCTTTTGTTCTGATACCACCCTCATTCAAAAGTTGTCTCCCCATAACATGGCGAGAGACCCAAGGTATAGAAGTACGGCGCGTGGGAGAGGTGGTGGAATCAGACACAGTGAAATCACCGTCGCTCCTACCTTACTTCTATACATCGGGTCTCTCGCCATGTTACGTGGAGACAACTTTTGAATGAGAGTGGTATCAGAACAGGCGACAAGAGAGAGAGAGAGAGAGAGAGAGATAGGATACAATGGGCCCGTTTTCTCTTGCTCTAGCCAAGGCCGCTGAACCCGATAGGACACAAAGCCACGTAAACCGATGATACTACCTCATTCAACCTGTGATATTTTGGTAACCATGACATCTAGAGACTTCATATTTTTTGCATTGCAAAGAGGAAGACTTGTGGGCAGAACACCAATTGTACTTACTCATTTATTGAATTTATAAGTGTAATCAGTATGTGAATTCAAGCTATTTTGTGTGTTTCTCATCAAACTTTTACTTTTGGGACCCATGATCTTGAGTTCACAAAACTTGAGAAAAAATACACACTGCTGAGGAGCACAGACTCATACATGCACAAAGGATAAATAACGATACCCAACGTGGGCTGAATGTTCGGGTGGACGCGGGTAGCCAAGCAATCGCTGCGCCACCTACCGATGGCTACCCATATCTTAAAAATATCGTCGTATTATGATATGAAATTACTCATCGTATATAAAAAAAATTGCATGTTTGGGCGATCGTATCTCGAGGTATTACTGTATATATATATATATATATATATATATATATATATATATATATATATATATATATATATATATGTCACTTGTTCAGTTTTGCAACAGAGTCTAATTATAAATGTCAATCTGGAATGCCCATTTGTAGGGAAAGTACATATAGACGTATGGATGAAAATCAGGAGTCTATAAATATCTGCTAGTACATACATCTGGAATGTCGCCGGGAAGGGGTTAAAAGACTACTGGTATACATTACACGGTATCATTTTACTTTAGCATGAACAGCAAGTTGGCTTTCGTTACCCTTCTCATCTTAAAGGCCTTGTTTTTCTGATCAATTTGAACCCATACATTCCCATCCCAAATTGTTATTTATTAACTTTTTTCAAGATTAAACTCACTGCTGTGTCAATGGCGGGAGGCGACGCACCACCACGTGCCATGGACAGGCCGGCACTGAGGAATGTCATTTTGGTGTGTGCATTCATGTGCATATGTTACATTATTTGCGCAAGCACGATACATTATGACGGTGATTGGTTCTTTTGTTTCGACATGAAACCATTAGCCAATAATAAAAAAAAAATAAATAAAAATAATTCAGTGTTATATTTCAACGTGTGGTGAGAGAAGGAGTTCAATTTAAAATATTTGAATCAGTCTTAGGAAGATGTAGCGTGCATTACTTCCTTTCACCGAAGTGAGCTGTTCATGTTACCTATTGTAAAAATTTACCCAGCTACCTTCTTTCAGTGACGTCTCCAGCAACGAGGAAAGACTGGACCACCAATAACGTAATAACTTCCTATGCATATCTTACCCATAGCAGTTAGGTTGGGTTAGGTCAGGTTAGGTTACTTTAAATTAGGTTAGGTAAGGTTAGGTTAGTTTAAATTAGGTTAGGTTAAGTAAGGTTAGGTAAAGTAAGGTTAGGTTAGGTTAGGTAACGAAAGGTTAGGTTAGGTAGGGTTAGGTAAGGTAAGGTAAGGTAAGGTAGGGTAGGGTAGGGTAAGGTAAGGTAAGGTAAGGTAAGGTAAGGTAAGGTAAGGTTAGGGGTATGTAAGTTTAGGTTCAAGTTAGGTTAGGTTAGGTAAGGTCATGTTTAGATTAGGTCAGGTAAGTTTAGGTTTAGGTAAGGTTAGGTTAAGTTGGTGTATATTAATTGAAAACAGGTAAAAATATACCAAAAAAAAAAATGCTTCATTTAACCAGAAACTCGTAATTCGCTTTGAAAAAGAAAGTGCATATTTATTCAAAACAGGTCGAAATTTAACATAAACAAGAGTTGGTTCGTTTTACAGCAAAATAGTGTTTCCGTAAGGGTGGGAAAAAAAAAAAAAAGGATTTGCGAGGTGCATATTCACTAAAAACAGGTAAAAATCTACCAGAAAAAAAAATTTCATCTCGAAGTGAGCTGTACATGTTATTATAAAACTTTACCCATTAGACTTCACATTATATACACACACCTCTCTTTTTCCTCTTTCAAGAGTTCTTCCACCTCCTCCTTCAGCTCCATGCCCACCTGTGAAACATCAGGCATTTTTCTGAAAAAAAAAGTTAAAACAAATAAATGAAATAAACAAGTACAACTAAACCCTACCTACTACGGTTCACATTGTAAAACACTTCTGCACCACCTTCCTTGACTCACCTGTGGCCAACCAAGGTCTCAGTGACAGTAGTGAGGCAAGTCTATGTTGGTGCTGGGAGAAGATATCGAGTAGTACTTTCTTGGCCCTCCTGGCTCCCAAGTCCTGCTCTACCGATCAGTGTTCACTACTCACCTCACCGCCTCCCTGCCATTGCCTGCCCTACACTGCTCCACTGCTGCCTGGCCTGCTACTGTGTTTAATACTTGTCGCGTGAGTATTCTTAACAGACTCTAGGCCATATTCAATCAGACGTCCGTAAGTACGGACACTGAATACTGATAAACACTCACTGTTTTCCTCCTTTGGTGGGTGTTTTTAACAGTCCCTCTCTTCTTTGGTTGTCGAATCCGCTCAACTTTTTTTTTTTTTTTTTTTTTTTTAACTTACCTACATTATCCCTCTTTCTCCTTGTGGCTCACTCACTCACTGATTTGTTAAATAACAAAATAGCACATCAAATATAATGTAAATAATAGTGAGAAGGGAGAATAAGAAGTAGTCTAAATGTGAGGTAAAAATAAGCAAAGGAAGCAGAACAAAATATGTATCTATATCTATCTATTTATCTATCTATCTATCTATCTATCTATCTATCTATATACTATATATATATATATATATATATATATATATATATATATATATATATATATATATATATATATATATATATATATATATATATATATATATATATATATATATATATATATATATATATATATATATATATATATATATATATATATATATATATATATATATATATATATATATATATATATATATATATATATATATATATATATATATATATATATATATATATATATATATATATATATATATATATATATATATATATATATATATATATATATATAAATATATATATATGATATAGATATATATATATATATATATATATATATATATATATATATATATATATATATATATATATATATATATATATATATATACTGATTGATTGATTGATACATTTATTGTTGAATTAATAAATAATTACAACAAAGGAGGAGGATGGGCCTTGCCACCCATCCCCCGGGCAAAGACTTAATTAAGGTTAAAGTATCACAGAAATAACTCTGGATAGTATACACAACAAGAATACAAGTATTTCAATAAATAAATACACATATTGCACACCTTATTGCCTAAACATTCTACAGTATTGGGGCAAACTGAGGATATTCCCTGAGTATTTCCCTGAGGGTGGCAGAGTCTAGATTATATATAGAAGGCCTAGAGCAACTGGTGCAACACCCTACTCGTATTCCTGATCGTCTTGGAGACACGCCCAACATTCTTGATCTCTCCCTCACCTCTAATCCTGTTTATGTTGTCACCCTTTCATTTCCGTTGGGCTCCGATCACAATCTCATTTCTGTATCGCGTCCTATTTCTCCAGTCCCTCCTCAAGATCCCCCAAAGCTGAGGTGCCTCTGGCGTTCTGCCTCTGCCATTTGGGGGACCTGAGGAGGTATTATGCTGATTTTCCCTGGAATGATTACTTTTTCCGTGTTAGAGACTAATCTCTTTGTGCTGAACTCATAACAGAGGTGATAGTGTCTGGCATGGAGGCGTACATTTCTCATTCTTTTTCTCAACCTAAACCTTCTAAACCTTGATTTAACACAGCCTGTTCTCGTGCTATACATGATAGAGAGGTTGCCCACAAAAAGTACTTCAGTCTTCCATCTCCTAAATCACACACACTTTATATCTCTGTCCGGAATCATGCCAAGTCTGTTCTTCAATTTGTCAAACACTCCTTCATAATAGAAAATTTCAAAATCTTTCAGATTCAAACTCCCTTCGAAACTTCTGGCATCTAGCCAAATTCATCTAAAAAAACTTCACTTCTTCATCTTTTCCTCCTTTATTTCATGCTGATGGCACCACTACCATCTCTTCTGTCTTTAAAGCTGGACTCTTCTCTCAAACCTTTACTCACAACTCTACCTTGGATGATTCTGGGTTTGTCCCTCCCTCTCTTCCTCCCTCTGACTATTTCATGTCTACTATTAAAATTCTTCCTAATGATGTTTTACTTGCCCTCGCAGGACTAAACCCTCAGAAGGCTTATGGTTCTGATGGGGTCCCTCCTATTGTTCTCAAAAACTGTGCTTCCGTGCTTGCGCCTTGCCTGGCCAAATTCTTTCAACTTTGTCTATCGACTTCTACCTTTCCTTCCTGCTGGAAGTTCGCCTACATTCAGCCTGTTCCTGAAAAGGGTGACCGTTCTAACCCCTCAAACTACCGTCCTATAGCTTTAATCTCTTGTTTGTCTAAAGTTTTTTAATCTCTCCTCAATAGGAAACTCTTAAACATGTCACTTCGCAATCTTCTATCTGATCACCAGTATGGTTTCCATCAAGGTCGCTTACTGGTGACCCTCTGGCTTTCCTTATTGAGTCTTGGTCATCCTCTTTTAGAGATTTTGGTGAAACTTTTGCTGTTGCGTCAGACATATCCAAAGCCCTTGATAGAGTCTGGCATAAAGCTCTGATTTCACAACTGCCCTCCTACGGTTTCTATCCCTCTCTCTGCAACTTTATCTCAAGTTTCCTTTCCGACCGTTCTATTGCTGCTGTTGTAGACGGCTCATAAAACTATTAAAAGTGGTGTTCCTCAGGGTTCTGTCCTATCACCCACTCTCCTTCTGTTATTCATTAATTAATGACAATTCTTAACCAAACTTTTTGCCTTATCCACTCCTACGCTGATGATACCACCCTACATCTTTCCACGTCCTTTCAGAGACGACCAACCCTTCAGGAGGTCAACTGATCACGCAGGGACGCCACAGAACGCCTGACTTCTTATCTTTCTAAGATTTCCGATTGGGGCAGAGAAAATCTAGTAGTTTTCAATACCCCAAAAACTCAATAACTCCATCTGTCAACTCGACACAACCTTCCAGGCAACTTCTCTTCTTCAATGACACTCAACTTTGACCCTCTTCCACACTGAATATCCTCGGTCTGTCCTTTACTCATAATCTTAACTGGAAACTTCACATTTCATCTCTTGCTAAAGCATCTTCTATGAAGTAAGGCGTTCTGAAGCATCTTCGCCAGTTTTTCTTGCCCCTCCAACTGCTAACTCTGTGCAAGGGCCTTATCCACTCCTATATCGAGTAATCTTCGTATGTTTGGGGGAGTTAATCTCAAACCGTTTTATTAGATGGGGTGGAATGAAAAGCTTTTTTGTCTCATCAACTCCCCTCCTCTGACTGACTGTCTTCAGCCTCTTTCTCACCACCGAAATATTGCATCTCTTTCTTTCTTTTATCGCTATTTTCATGCTACTGATCTTGCTAACTGCATGCCTCCCCTCCTCCAGCGGCCTCGCTGCACAAGGCTTTCTTCTTCCTCTCATCCCTATTCTGTCCAATTCTGGAACGCAAGAGTTAACCAGTACTCTCAATCATTCATACCTTTCACTGTGTTACGTTCACCGGTTAAACGGGTAAGATTGGCATTGGGGAGCCGGTGAACAATAACAATAAAAAAAAAAAAACACTGCAGGATCAACTGGTGAGGATATGCAGAGAGGGCACTTAAGAAGCTATTTAATAACCCAATAATGTAACTGACATACACATGTAAATATAACATAAAACACATGAAACTGACATACACATATACATATAACACATAAATAGATATAACAAAGAACCCAACTTAATACCTAACATTAATACTATTCCTATATGGAGGCAATGTGGAAAACACGGGACGAGGGGAAGTGATACTTATGAGGTGTCGCAGTGGTGAAGTGCTGGGTGAGGTGGATTCCACTGTAGTCCAAGAGGCGTTGTGTTCACTGGTTGAGGCCTTGACCTCGACTAACTTCCAGAAACCAGGGAGCTTGCTTAACACTTCCGCTTGAGTCACATGAGGCCGCGTGAATCCAACTTCGGGACAGTAGCCGGGCTTCATGAGATGGTGACGTGGAAGGTTCATGAGACGGTGACGTGGAAGGTACATGAGACGGTGACGTGGAAGTTTCATGAGACAGTGACGTGGAAGGGAGGTGGAGAGGTGGCGAACAAGGTAGTAGGCGGAGGAGGTGATGGTAGTGGAGTATGTTACGGATGGGCTGTAACATTTCCTCCCCCATAAGACCTCCGTAATGGGCTCATGAAGGAGGTGAGACGGGAGATCTTGATAAGGCGTCGGCAATGATGTTGTCCATCCTCTTCATATGGTGGACTTCCAAGTTGAAGGGTTGAGTTAACAAGGCCCACGTAAGAATGCGTTGGTTTCGGTTCTTCATGGCGTGAAGGAAGGCCAGAGGGTTGTGATCGGTGAAGACCTTCGTAGTTTGAGGGCCACGATGAAGGTAGCACTCAAAACGTTGGAGCGCCAGGACGAGTGCCAGAGCCTCCTTCTCGATGGTGGAGTAGCTGAGTTGGTGTTTCTTCAGCTTGGCGGAGTGATAGGCGATGGGATGGAGGATGACACTTGTGGGGTCCTCTTGTAGGAAGACAGCACCCACTCCAACTCCACTCGCATCCACTTGTAGATGGAAGGGACGGGAGTGATCTGGCGTCCAGACCACTGGCTCCGAGGAGAGGAACGCCTTGAGATGTTGGAAGGCTTGGTCACAGGTCGGGGTCCAGTGGAAGGGGACGGAAGTGCTGATAAGGTTTGTCAAGGGGGCGGCCAGGGTGGAGAAGTTCCAACAGAATCGTCTGTAGAAACCAGCCATCCCCAAGAACCTCATGAGAGCTTTCCTGGTGGTAGGGACAGGGAAGCCAAGGATGGCCTCTACGTTGGCTCTCTTGGGGCGAACCTTGCCGTTCCCCACCACATGTCCCAGGTAGACCACCGTAGACTTCCCGAAGGTGGACTTGGCCAGGTTGATTGTAAGACCGGCTTCCTGCAACCGACCCATCAGCCTCCGGAGACGGGTCAGATGTGTCACCCAGTCGTCCGAAGTCACCACCAGGTCGTCCAGATAGGCAGATGTTCCCTCCAAGTCCTGGGTGATGTAATTTATAGCCCTCTGGAAGGTGGCAGGAGCATTAGACAAGCCGAAGGGCATCACTGTGTATTGGTATAGCCTGAAGGGGGTGATGAAGGCGGATATTATTCGGGCCTCGTCCGAGAGGGGAATCTGGTAGTAACCTTTAAGTAAATCTATAGTGGTTACAAATTTGGCTACTCCTATGCTATCTATAAGGTCCTCTATCAAGGGCAATGGGTAGGAGTCTGGCACTGTCACTTTATTTAATTTCCTGTAGTCGGTGCAAAATCGACTACTACCATCTGGCTTAGATGTTAACAGGCAGGGAGAAGCCCAGGGGGATATACTAGGTTCTGCAAGGTGATGACAGAGCAGATAGTCTACCTCTTTTTTCATCAAGTTTCTTTTAATGGGTGAAATGCGATAGGTTGGTTGTCTTATAGGCTTGATGTCATTAGATATTAATGTTATATCATGTTGGATAGTAGTACAAAGTCCTGGAAGGTCACCTGTGATTTCTGAAAAGTCTAGCAATAACTTTTTAAAGATCAGACTGTTGTGAAGGTGTTAAAGAAAGAAAAACCTCAACAAGGTTGGACATAATTTGGTTGTTTGAGGGGCGTTCTTTAGGTGATGAGAAGAGGAATTCGATGTCGGACTTTTCCTCGAGGGGCACAAGACCAGCAGACTCCTTCCCTACCAGACATACAGGTACAGTGCGAGACAAGTCGTCCTCTGGTTCTTTGGAGTGGTAAGGTTTCATTAGATTAATATGAACTAGTTGGGAATCCTTACGACGGTCAGGAGTGTGGACCACATAGTTTAAGTGAGGAACTTGGCAGAGCGATAATAAAGGCAACCTTGGAAATTACCTAGATTATACTTAACCCCTTCAGTCCCAGGACGCATTTCCATATTCATTCTGGTGACTATTTGGTGATTTTATACAGCTTCAGAAACTCATGGGGGGATTAAAATAGTGAAGACTGTGGCCATTAATCTTCTGACCTCCATAGACCTTTCCTAATGCAAATAAAATGGTCTAATCACATAGAAATCTCAAGGTAAAAATGTGTCCCAGTACTAAAGGGGTTAAGTAAACACTTATGAGTACAATCACTAATGAGGGGGTAAACTAGAGAATTACAGCATTAAGAGGGATCCGGATTATTCTAGTTACAAGACTTGAGAGGATGAGGAGTGAATTGTACTGAGACTTGTTATTGATAAGGAGGCGGATTAGTCTGAGGGACTAGTTAAAATGGCCAATTATAACTAGCGAGAAAAATTATCCGCGAAGTGAGGGGATTGAGGGTTCGCAGGAACATATGATGATCCCAACACTTGGATAACACTTATTACACACCTGCCTATGTGCAAAAAATAGATAAGTGCTATCGGTGAACACGCCTTTCTACCTGGTTTCCTGCTCTACCACTGCTATGCGATACCAATGAAAGTCACGAAGCACTTTTAACCCAAAGGGAGCCACTTGATCGGACAAAGGTAAATTTAAACCACACGCAGAGTAAGTCACAGAAAAAAAACACATCAAAGTCACAGCACCACAGAAAAATAATGTAATCACAGAAAAAAAGTCACTGGAAAAATGGAAAAGGAAATTAATCACAGGGTGAACAGATTGCGGAAAATTTTCCGCAGGTCACGCTCACAAGCCAACCTTGAGCTTCTCAAAGAAGCTGTGGCCCATGCGCGACAGGTAGCCCGAGAAGAGAAAGAGGCCAAGTGGCTAGAATGGTGTGAAGGCTTCAGCCAATCCACATCA
Source organism: Portunus trituberculatus (assembly GCF_017591435.1). NCBI lineage: Eukaryota > Metazoa > Arthropoda > Malacostraca > Decapoda > Portunidae > Portunus > Portunus trituberculatus. The sequence goes on from NC_059304.1 coordinate 24,701,525, forward strand.
CTCAAAGACCTCTGGGCCTGCCTCCGGCGCGCGACTGGAGGGAGGACGAAAAAGAGCCCCGCACACCCTAATGCCAGGGAGGAGGCTGAGAGGCTCATCCTCTCTTACACACGAAGAGCCGACACGAGGCAACTCCCCGCAGATGCCCAGAGACGCCAGGAACAGCTGCTTCCTCAGCGACTCGCCCGTATCAGAGCGGCTAAGGAACGCCCAGCTTGCACAGACCAGCCTTTTACGCTGCAGGAACTGCAGAGGGCTGAGAAAACTAGCAAAGACACCGCCCCAGGTGAGAACAGAATAACATACACTATGCTGAGAAGCATGGGACCAGCAGGGGAGAGCGCTTTGCTCACTCTCGTCAATGCCTCCTGGAGAGCAGGAAGGCTACCGGTTAGCTGGAAAACGGCAGTCATCCACCCCATTCCGAAACCCAAGGAACCAAGTAAGACCAGACCTATCTCGCTGTTAAGTTGTGTAGCCAAAACAGCCGAGAGAATGGTTCTAAATCGTCTCAAGTGGAAACTGGGTGAACCACATGAGAATATATATGGTTTTGCAGAAAGGAGAAGCGCTGCGGACAGCATCGCCTCGCTCCTAGCGGAGATAAACAACAGACCAGCTATAGTAGTCTTTCTCGATTTAGAAAAAGCATTTGAGTTGGCCTCACCAACCTCTATAGCTGACAAGCTGGTAACGAGAGGAGTCAGTGGCCGCTTACTCAGTTGGACCCACGACTATCTCACCGACCGCAAAGCTAAAGTAAAATTCCAGGGCCAAATCTCAAACGTTTACCAGTTTGAGAACGGCACACCGCAGGGAGGAGTCCTAAGCCCCACGCTCTTTAATATCCTCATGGAAGCTCTTGTAAGCATGCCCTTCCACAGAAACGTCACTCTTCTCAGCTATGCTGATGATCTGGCCCTCGTTTCTACTGGCCAGGGAGACAGAGTTGCCAGAGCGCAGACTGGCCTTGATGCAGTAGCCACTGTATGCATGGACCTGGGGCTTAAGATCTCAGCTGAAAAGTCACAGGCAATGGCCGTGATGACACCTACCCCTGATAGGAGTCTCAGCATCCAGGGTGTTTGCCTACAATGGGTGCCGGCGTACCAGTACCTTGGAGTTTGGGTGGACCAAAGACTGACCTTTAGGAAAGAGGTAGAGTACCTCAAAGAAAGAACGAAGACGCGTCTAAGCGTCATGAGAGCAATAACTAACACTAGGGCTGGGGCAACCCACCGTGTGTTGCGACTGTATTACGTACAGGCTGTCCGATCCTTGATTGACTACGCAGCAGTGGGGTTAGTGTCCCTTGCTGATAGCAACAAGAAGAGCCTGGAGACAATACAGAGTCATGCATTGCGAACCATCCTCGGGGCTCCCCGATGGACCAATGTACTGGCCTTACAGAATGAGGCCGGCCTACCTCCTTTATCAATGAGGATCGAGCAGCTTGCAGCCACGTTTGTTGCCAAAACTGTTACCAGCTCCAATAATAGCCCGGCTCGCCGGCGCCTTTTTGCCACTCTCCCACAGGACCACAGGCTCTTCACGGAGAAGACTTGGCTGCGCAGCATGGTGCGCGCCACACAGCTAACGCTCCATGACGTGGACCTGGTTGGAAGGGGGGAGGACAGACGGATTGAGGGCTACATGGATTCACCACCATGGACAACAGTGGCAGCAGCCACCATCCACACGACTACGCTACCATGCAAGAAGACACAGTGCCCGCGAGATATGCTTCTTGCCAGGGCCAATGACACCTTTCTCCAGACAGGTACAGTAGGTGCTCGGGTATATTACACAGACGGCTCTGTTGATCCGAACACAGGTAGGGCAGCCGCAGCATTTGTGTGCGGCGAGGAGAGACATGGCTGGAGGACGTCCGACCATTGCTCCACCCTGCAAACCGAACTTGTAGGTATAACCTCCGCTCTCTTACACGCCAGACAGCATAACAACACACACATAATAGTTTATACAGATTCAATGACATCGCTGCAGGCCCTAAGACGCACCCCAGTCAGGGATAACGTCAGGCTTATTACCATGACCAGGCTCTTGTTGTCTCGACTGAAAGACGAGGGCAAAAGGGTGACACTAGCATGGATTCCTAGTCACATAGGTATTGAAGGGAATGAAGCAGCAGACAATGAGGCCAATAGAGCACTGACACAGGATCAACCGTCAATTAATGTTCCTCTTAGCTTCCAACAGATTAAGAAACTAGCACGGTTGGCTACCACACAGAGGGCACGAGAGCTGCGGAGAGATGCAGAGGCGCATTCCGCCACACTCCAGTGGCAGGCGCTAACGACCAATGGCGAACCACTGGTGTTACCAAACTCCATCACAAGGTGTGACAGAGTAAGTATACACCGATTACGCTTGGGTTATCCCACAGTCAGGTCGCTTGGTGAGGACTTCCAAGGAGAACACTGCAGACACTGTGGGGACTTCTCGGAGGAACCTCTGATCCACTATTTGCTGGACTGCGAGGCAACGGGTCCGCTTCGTGCACTGGCAGCGAGGCACGGCCACGTAGAGAGCAGCGATAGATGGACATCTGCAGCGAAACTGGTCAGGTTCGCAACAGACGACTACCAGAAACTACTGGATCACATACGAAGGTATGCACCCCCTAGATAGTAGACAGGCACAAGCTGGACACAGACAGCCCCGAGTTGACGGTCACCACTCTTCCTTTCGACCTGTGACGGGCTGTGACTAGCTGGGGCTCCGTACGTATGTGACCAACATCGGGAATCAAGTACCAGGGGTCACTGCTGCGGAGGGCAAACTATCTGTGTGCGGCGCCCTCAAAAGGGAAGTGCACAGTTGCAGTGGTGTGACCGGAGCTGGGACCTGATGGACTGCTGCCTCCCTCGAAAGCGCCAGGTAAGGCTGCCGCCCCACCCCATAGCTGTCACGCTGTGTTCAGTTTTGTCTAGTCTTGTCTTGCGTTTTCAGTCCTTTCTTTTTGCAGCGACACTAACGTGATACCGACAGGCCACTTCCAGACACTTCACCAATACACTTGTAGGTATGATCCTCTAATTAGCACACAGACACAGGTTGGACGCAGATAGCCCCGAGTTGATGGCCACTACTCCTCCTTTCGGCCTGTGACGGGCTGTGACTAGCTGGGGCCCCGTACGTATGTGACCAACATCGGGAATCAAGTACCAGGGGTCACTGCTGCGGGGGGCAAACCATCTGTGTGCGGCGCCCTGCAAAGGGAAGCACACAGCTGCAGTGGTGTGACCGGAGCTGGGACCTGATGGACTGCTGCCTCCCTCGAAAGCGCCAGGTAAGGCTGCCGCCCCACCCCACAGCAGTCACACTGTGTCCTTTTCCTTCTATTATTATTATTATTATTATTATCTTATTTTATTTTTATTTATTTGTTTATTTATTTATTTATTTATTTATTTACTTATTTATTTATTTATTTATTTATTTATTTATTTATTATTATTATTATTATTATTATTATTATTTAGTCCTTTGTGCTGGGTCCACGTGGGACTCAGCAGGTTTTGTTGTGGCGGCGGGGACCAACAAACCCAAGCAGGGACGCTTATTTTTAGTCTCCAGGCCTATTTCTGGCTGACAAAACGGGCCTAGACCTCCCTCAGTAGCCACTGAGTAGGCGTGATCACTCCAAATCACTTCTGATTTCCGCTTGTGGGGGCTGCCACTCATGTAAGCAACAGGGTGGTATATATGTCCCTCCAACACGGCAGTGGGGATGAGACTGTCCATGTAGTATTTTCAATGGGCGGTCAGCAAACGGCAATGTTTTGGGTGTAAGGGGTATAGAGGCAAGAGTGAACTAATAGCTAGCGTGCTGCATGGCTTCACTTTTGTAATGTCATGCCGTCCTGTTATTTAACCTCCTTGGATGGAATCAAAAGCTTTTCATCTCATCAACTTTCCTCTTCTGACTGTATGTCTTCAGGAATAGAGAGAAAGATTGGAGGTCAGGAAGAAATATATGACAACAGAGAAGCATCAACTATATTATTCAAATGCTGAACCAACAACCTTAAAATTGGAGACAAAAAAATTTTCAGGACCAAGCTTGAACTAAAAGATCATGTCATGTGTGGAACGGATAAGGAAGACCTAAATTCCTCCTACCTACACTGCCCAATACCAAACCTACACCTATAAAAGATCCTCAGACATAGCTTTCTATCGGCCGCCATCAGGGTAGTAAAGGCCCATGCCATTCCTCGGATTGGCAAATCTTAACTCTGACTCTCTGAAGGGATCACTGACACCCCCCTGTATCATGATCCTCGTACTCCTACAACCCCATACCTCAGGAAGATCTTGGGAGTACTGACAAGTGTAGGTGTAGCCGAGGGCTGTATTAACGTTGTTATGTCACCGCTACAACCCGCCTGGAACCCTCATCGTGTCAGTGTTGATATTCAATCTCTGCATCAGCCCAAGAGGGTCTGGCTCCCTCATGTGCTACAAGACATGTTCATGACTAAATTGTCCAAGTACCCACACGTTCAGGCTATTCAAGTTTATTGTGATGGGTCAGTCAATGGCAGCAGGTCTGGATGTGGGCTGTTCATCCGTGACTACATCTCTGCCAGTCTCTACACTGACACTGAGGTTTCCAGGCGGCTCCCTGCACCCATGTCTTCCACTAGAGCAGAACTGTATGCTGTACTGGATGCGCTCCATATTGTGGCGCCTCTCCATAAGAATGTATATTTCTTTATTGACAGTCAGGCTGCATTGTATACCATTCAATCCACCTCCCCATGGACTGTGATCTAGTTAATAAGTGTCTTGATCTCATCCACGCTCTAGAAGGTGCTGGTGCCACGGTCCATTTCATCTGGATACCCTCTCATGTGGGTATCCCGCTAAATGAAAAAGCAGACCGCCTTGTTCAATGTGCCCTTCAAGACGACACAGTGGACGCTGGCACTGAGTAGGTACACTCTGGGTTATGTTAAGAGTAGCATTAAGGACTTTGTACATAGTAGCATTAGTGATCAGTTGCAGTAACACTAGTTAGTCTTCACTATGCACGTGTCTCCCAGAGCTGGGAAGTCAGTGCTTCCCCTGGTGTGTGTTGTGTGCTATGTGCTGCGTCACTATATCATGGAATGTCCTCTCATTGCTAAATTTAGGCCACAAGGTCAACATGACTTGTATAGCCTCATTGACCATCTCCTAGACTCAACCACTCTCAGGGATATACTCAGGGAATATCCTCAGTTTGCTCCCAAGCTGTAGTATGTTTAGGCAATAAGGTGTGCAATATTTGTATTTATTTATTAAAATACTTGTATTCTTGTTATGTATACTGTCTATTGTTATATTTTTGATACTTTAACCTTAAGGGCTGTACGAAGAGTCGCGAAGGCCAAGGCACGGACCTTCGACCAGCAAGGCAAAGCCTTCGCCCTTACCTTCAATCTGTACCAAGAGTAGCCGTGGAAGGTAGGGCCGCGAGAGGTCTGCCGCTAGCATGAGTTGGTAACAGTTGTTTCGGTATTGGTATGACTGTAATCCGGATTTGAGCTCCACGAACGACAACAAAACCACAGTGCGCGCTACAAGAATGGAGGGAAGAAGCTGTGACCGGGCCTCGCCACTCACGCACGAACAGAGAATAATGATTCTCAATCTTGTGAAAGAGAATAAAGACTTGCAAGACCGCTCAACAAACCCAGCTAGCCTTCACAAGAAAAAAAATTAGCTTGGGAGGAGATCACCAAGTCATTTAATGCCATTAACATTTTTTAATATTAAGATATTTATAGCTAAATAAAAATTCAAGATTTTAGCATCAGCTGGTGCTTAGAGAGAAACTGACAATGCGAAAAAGAGGCAGACTCAGGTAGTGAGTAACAAGCCCACATGTGATCAGAGTTATTGAATGTCTGTGTCCTCAAGCATTCCTTATTGAAACCTGGCTTGCCACACACTTAAATAATTTTTCTTCTTTTCAAGTTTTGTATATGTATAGCAGTACTGAATGTTTATTGTTGTTGCTCAATTTCACTATGTATTTATAACAGGTGTATTCAACAACTTTACAGACTGCAGTGTTTTCATAATTTCCAGAATTCTTAACTGTCTTTTTTTCTGTATCCTACCATTATCCCTAGAGTGGTAATTTATCATGTGTTTGGAAATCATTGTCCTACAAAATCCATATCAAGAAGCAGTGGTAGTTCATTACAAGAGTTGAGAAATTTGTATTCTTTGGGATCTGCTAGACCACAATTTGTATGCATATCATTAAAATTTCCATAGTTAACACATTAGTATAGTCAATCATGAATTACATTAATCATGGCCTGAAATGGTTTGCATACAGGACTAATACATCTTGAGAACTACAATACTGTCAGTATACCTATACGTATACTTAATTAAATCCTTGCACATCACACCCAACTCAGTGAAAAGTTATCTGTTGACTTAGCTTTAACATTATTGCACTCAATGCTTATGTCACTCACTGTCTTTGTTGAGAGAGAGAGAGAGAGAGAGAGAGAGAGAGAGAGAGAGAGAGAGAGAGAGAGATAAGAAGTCCTGGGTTAGTGTGAAGTGGGGTACTTGTGAAATTCTCTGTCTACATCCCTACATAGTAGTACATCTTTGTGGTTTCGTTTTAAACCTGCTTATACAGGCTAGTATTTACCTTGTGAAGTTGTGACTGGCTTTTCTTTGCATACTTTGACAGCCTTCTGTCTGTTGGCAGTTCACCTGTCACTTCCTATTCTCCATTAACCCATGCACATATTTGGTCTTTAATAGGCTTGGATGATGAGCTCACTAAAGAAAATATTTATTACCATGAAATAAACAGTGTAACTTTCCTGACAGACGAAAACAAGCTTCATAAAACAGCTAGGTGGCGAGCTTTCTGGATCCACTGCGTTCTTCCACCTCGCGATTTTAAGACGATCCTTCACTATTATAAAAAGAATAGTAACTTACGTGGAAACATAACTATCGGTTTTCCGAGATTGAAAATATTACTTGATGTTGATTTTAATTCATACTATTCGTTGGTTACTCCAGCTTACGAAAATTATAAAATATTTCTTCGAAGGTCATGTGGAAGACACAGGAGCACCCATTCCTTCCCTTTTACCTTCCCTCTGCTCTTCGTTCCAATAATGACAGCGACTCTTGGTACCACATTACCTTCTAGTCCAGGCTACAGGAAGGTGGACCTTGCATTTCGATATATATAATGTTTTTTTGTTGAACCTAGTCAATTCGTGGGTGCTGAATCCAAATCCGATGTATGCCAGACTGTAAATGTTGAGCATTTTTTTCTAGAGGTGAAAATTCAAAATGGCCGACGAGAAATTAAGTTTTTCGTCAATAACTCTAAAAATATTAGCTTAAGACCCTATATATGTATTGAACATGAATATAAATATGGGTACTGCGGATTTATTGGTGTCAAAATTATGGCTCTATCTTACGTAGTCTCTGTGATATGGACTTTTCATTATTTTATTTTCACGAATCAAAACCAACACAGTATCATGCAGGTAGCTCGGCATTGAGAGAGATAATTTTGTAATTCTAGTCACACAGAGTCAAGTTGTTTGGTACAAATTTGGGTAATAAATTCTATATATATATATATATATATATATATATATATATATATATATATATATATATATATATATATATATATATATATATATATATATAGGGTGCATAGAAATACCAACATTGGAAGAGAAATTGTATGTAATGGCTCAAGGAAAGAAAGTATACATGGCTTAACCCAAGTAAACATTATTGACTGTACATGACGTGCAAGCAGAACATTGGTTTGCTTACATTCAAATAAAAATAATAATATCAAAAATACACTTATTATAATTGTTGAGAAAGTCACATGGATAATTTTGGCACATTCAACAAAGAGAGAACGATGATTTAATGAAGTGTCAGTGATGGAAACTTTATAGAGAGTTTGTTCGCAGAAGTCCTACTCATCTTCGTCCTCCTCCTCTCCACTAAGCTCTTCCGGTGACACACTCTTCACAACGTTCTCACAATTTCCTTTTGCTTTGCATTTGCAGAATTCTGTGCATGCAAGACTGAACTTAGAGCAGTTGCACAGTGCTGATCTGCAGCCCGACTTGCAACCACAGCTGATGATATGTAGTACCTCGTTAGGTATCACAGCCTGACCATCAGGAAGATGTACAGGCTGAAGAAGAGAATATCTCTTCTCCCAGCCAAACTCAAGGGGGTCTAACTCAGGAGGCGAAAACATGCCAGCAGAATTCCACAGAACAGCCTGATAGTGGGCACGAGCACAGTGTAACTTGAATGCCGGCATAGTAGGAGGCAAACTGCTCAGTTTTGGAGGTGAATGTCTCTTTCCTGCTATCTGTCGTGTGAAGATATTAGTTCTTATGGTATTGAGAGAATCACAGGACTGTTGTCTGTATAGATGGCACACATAAGGCAGACAGGAGTTGACAACTTCATCCAGGGGAGTTGATGGATTTCCAAGCTCAATGGGGTTAGCGAATGATTGCAGTTGCTTTAGAGCTGTTGTCTTGCCTATTCCTGAAAAGGAAGATACAGAGTCACATCCAGTTAACGCATGCATTGCCAAGAGATTGGGCATGACCTTTGCATGTTTCTTTACAACTTCATTTATATGTATGACAGTTCGGTTCTTGGTGCAGGATTCCATGTAAAGTTGTACTGTGCTTGGCATATTGTTGGTTTTTGCATGGAGATGGTGGGCCAGGATAACAAGGACATCTGTGTCGTCAGACACCACCTTAATAGAAGAATGACCAGCCAGAGCCTCATTGATCGTGTGATGGGCCATAAGGACGTCAGCTTCTTCGTGTGTCAGTGGTGGAAGCTGAGCATCAGAGCCCAAGTCGATGGGACGGGGATCAGGTCCTGTTGTGATGATCTTCTTACCCTCAGGAACTTTAACTGCTCTCAAAGCATTCACTATCATTCCTATGATCTGCACTTTGTTGGCTATGACATTCAGTGTAACACTTTGCCTGGGAAGTGGGGAATCAGGTGCAAGTTGATACACTCTGCTAATACCATTTGCTCGTTGAACACGGCACTGTGATTTAATGCTTGTCCCATAGTACCTGTCGAATACGATGTGGAGAATTTTTGCCTCATCGACATGACGTACTAAACTTGATACAGCAGCTTCAACAAATGTTGAGACTTTTGCAGGTGCTGCAGGCCAAGGTATTGTCCAAAGAACTGCACAGCCATCAACAATGACAACATCACTTGGATCATGTTTCCTTAGACTACATTCGACTTTGATCTTGGACTTCAGCACTGATTTAGATGTTGTTCTCATTTCCCCATCAGCACCAAACAGAGCAGATGGAAAGGGTGCTAGTTCATGAGAGAAGAGCGTTTCAGTAGATACTGTGTCCCTGGAAGAGGCCATGACACCAATGACTCTGGCATAGATGAGCTCTGTATTCACAATCTCATGAGTCGCCTTTTTCATCTGTTGGTTTGTAACAATGATCATTGGTTTCACATTTTTGCTTATCTTGTTGTGAAAACCACTTGGCCAACTCATCTCATACTCCTGTCTCTGCTTTCTACCAATTATCAGAGACTCATCAACATTGATATCTTTGTCTTCCACGACCTGACCTGAGAATATGTTGACAAGACTTCCAGGAGGATGCATGTCACTGTCAAACACATCAATACAGGATGACAAAGCTTCACGGATCTTCAGCCTGTCAGCAGAATCTGCTGTGATACCCAACACCCGCCAAAATGTTCATGCATACATTTATCTCCAGGTGAATTGTAATTCATACAGATATCTATTCATACATACAGCAAAGCTCTATATCGTGTTCTATTGCACATAGAGCTATGAAATTGATACCAAAATGTCCGCAATATACAAGTTTGTATTTGAGTTTAATACATACTTGGGTCGTATCTATAATATTTTCGGAGTTATACGCAAAAAAACATATTTGTGGGTATATTTTCGGCTATAAAAAAAATTGCTCAACATTTACAGTCTGGCATACATCGGATTTGGACTCAGCACCCTCGAATTGACTAGGATCAACCAAAAAACATTATATATATATATATATATATATATATATATATATATATATATATATATATATATATATATATATATATCGAAATGCAAGGTTTTACTACAGAGCCTATGGGGCTGAAGCCTGGACTATTCCCTTCTACCCTCGACTTCAAACCTTCGTGACTCTTGGTACGGGCCAAAGTCTTTGCCCAGGGGGTGGGTGGCAAGGTCCATCCTCCTCCTTTGTTGTATTTATTTATTAATGCAACAATAAATATATCAATCAATCAATCAATCAACAAAAAAAAATTATCTAGAAAATGAAGAAGAGTTCATAGGATTTTTTTTTTTAATCTAATATAGAGGAAAATAAAGAAATTGTGTATCATTTTTGGAAAATAAGAGAACATAAAGTAGAAAAAAATAAGTAATTACTGTTACAGACCCACACCTAAACAAAAAACCAAACCAAAACAAATCAGTAGTGCCGATATCCAGACTACGACAAGCAACTGAACTGAACTGAACATATTATCTAATCAGCTGTTGCTGTTTTCCGTACAAGGTAGGTGCGGTGTCACGGCGTGAAAGCTGCACCGCACTACCCGCAGGACCCACAGGCGATAAGAAGTAAGAACAAGGGCGACTTACAGTTATGTTGAACAAAAGATATTACTGGCCACAGTAAGGAGTTAAATGAACTGCAGGTTGAGTAAGGTACAGAGTAGCAGATGGGAAGCGTATCGATGCTACACACATGGTTATAAGTAAACAAGTACATGAGTTGTACTAATTTAGTTATGACCATTGTGTCTTGTCAGTGAACTGACAGAAAGAGAGAAGAATGCTAGATAATCAATATAGGTATTATAAATAGTATGTACCTACTAGAGAGAAAAAAGAAAAACAAGTGATAAGATGAACAAAAAAATGTGCTCAATTTCTACTCTTGCATCAGTCTCTTCTGGTCTATTTTTTTTTTTTTCTTCTTTCTTTTGGTGGGGGGCTTCTTTGAATCACTGTGCATCTTCTGTTCCCTGTAGATCATTAGTTTTTATGTGTTACTCTCATCAGGAGATAATGTGTTGCAGCAAACACTCACAGCAGAATGGTAGTACAAAGCTGACAGAAATCTGCCAGAAAAAGAAGTTGTGTCTTCATACCTAAAATAGACAACACAGTAGTAACACTTGATCACAATGTTCCCTTGCCAGTTGTTGCATGCCAGGGCTGCCACTGGCTGTCACCACCACCACCACTACCCCACCCAACCTAACCTAACTTAATTGTATCTACCTAACCAAACTATCCTAATCTTATCTAACTAAACAATAATCTGACATATCTAAACTAACCCAATATAAGAAAACTAACCTAAGCAAACTAATGTAACCTGATTAATTAACTAAGCTAATTTAACTTAACTAGCAAGGCTAAGGAATTAATATGTAGGGAATACTTTATTTCTCTTTGTAAAATCTGATGATGCACTGGAAATTATCAAGGTGACACCCACCTCCAACAGACTTATCTTGATATTTCAAATGTGTCTGCTTCTCCCTCCACAGGATGAAAGATAATGTTTTGATTGGCTAGAGTAATTATGTATTTTTAATTGCCTGGTGACTGCATTCTCAAAAGAAAACAAGAAAAAAAAAAATCACCAGGACTAATTTAACATTTATGCAATAGACGGTGGCATAGTGGATAAGGTGGTGAGCGTGGGATTGGGCAAATGTCCACGCATAGGTTCAAATCCCACCATATACCACTTTCAAGCTATGCCATTTGTCGAGTGATTTAGTTACCTACATGTCACCATGATACTCAGTTTCTAGGTGGTTACACCAAAGATGCACTTGAGTGGTGATATAGGTATCACTATAAATTAAATTGCCTGCACCACTAATGGGCAGAAGCTTAACAGTGCTTCCCATATATACTCTTCAAGTATGTCTACAGGCTCTATAGGCCATAACATAAATGTACGAATGAACACACCTTCAGTGACCTGCCTCAGTGCCTGGCTGTCCATCACACGCACCAGGGTCGGCTTGTGGAAAAATATAATGGAGGGACTGTGTCACTGCAAGCTTCACACAACACTATAATAATAATAATAATAATAATAATTAAAAGTCAAATAATAAATAAAAATTAAACAAAGGATTTTATAAACTTAAATTTGTACCATATATCGCAATGTAAACTTAAGCCTTGGACTAAGCGTCTATAGAAGCAGGCTGAGCTGCACCAACTGCAGCTCAACAGTCTTAGGTGTAGTGCCAAAAAAATCTTAAATTATCGTATAGCATGAAACTTCTATTTTTGTCTCATTTTATTGCAAATTTTCTAAATTTAGATATAAATATTTTGAAAAAACGTAACATGTAAGGACTCTTTGTCATGACATAATTTGTTAGTTGCATATATTATTCTAGTGTGAGATTGATGGAGTCATACACCTGGCAGTTGAGTGTCTGTGGCTGGAGGGACTGCAGCCCCATAGCTCCTGTGGATGAGCCACCACTGACAGGCACGGTTGTGTCATTTCCCAGCATTGGTGTGACAATAACTTTGCTTGTTTCCACAAAAACAAATCAATATATAAGAAATGGTGTCATCACCATAAACAATTTCCAGTAGGTATACATGGCCTGAATTGACTACGAGTGAGAAGCTCTATATGATAAGGGTGAGAAAAGCTATGTTGAGACTAGTGCAAGAGTAAAAGAATACCAGATATGCTAATCACTTCTAGACAGAACCAAGTTGTGTTAGTTAACACAGTGACAAGTATGTATGGTATATTCTCTCTCTCTCTCTCTCTCTCTCTCTCTCTCTCTCTCTCTCTCTCTCTCTCTCTCTCTCTCTCTCTCTCTCTCTCTGTTAACTTGTGGAGATATCATTTTTTTTTTTAGTTGGCACTGTAGTTATGTTTGTTATTTGCACTATTTTTAGCAAAGCCCATTGTAGAATTGATCAACCAGTCATCTAGGGATTACACATAGGATTTTTTGTTTCAGAGCTTATACTGTTCAGTTCTCATGAATGTCCGATCAGTCATGAACTAAGTAAAATTACCTGTTAGTTTTAATAAAATCAAAACTGTTTGAATATTTCAAAATACTTGATAGAATAGATCAATTATTATGTATAAGTGGGAGGGAAAAAATGTCAGTAGCCCAATCAATCAGTTGTTGTGATCAACAAGGTAGATGCATGACATCTTTATTATATAGTGTATTATAAGGCTTTATTTTTTATATGTTATCTGGAGTAAGAGCAGATTTATTTAAGTTATGAGCACCTTGTTATGTAGGATTATTTCAAGATTTTCTGTGGCCGACATTTCCCATGATCTTAATTTGACAGGTAATTTCCTGGTGTAGGTGACATCAGGTAAACCATCACCACCATGCTTCCCAGACTGAGGCACTACGTTACTGCTGCAGTGACATACAGAAGAATTGGGTCATTGCTAGCTTCTGCGCCCAAAACTGGCTTGTACGCCGAGCAACAGCGGCAACGCGGCTTGGTCAGGGTGGAGGGAGACGAGGCAGCAGATTTTCTTCAGGGGCTTGTGACCAATGACATCAGGCACCTGAAAGGCAACACGTCTGCCATTTACTGCCTCCTCCTCAACAGACAGGGGCGTATCCTGTACGACTCCATTGTCTACCAACCAAGCCACAACACCTTCCTGCTGGAGTGTGATGCTGCACGAGCCAGCCAGCTGGAGAGACACCTCAGAATGCACAAAGTGCGGCGGCGCCTAGAGGTGGAGGATGTCACGGCTGACCTCAGTGTGTGGTGTGTCTTTGACCCTGCTCCTGACAAAATGCAGCAGACACAGCTTAGTGCAGAAGCCCTCTACATGAACCCCAAAGTGCAGAATGAGGTGACACTGGATCTGGCTGGAGACTTCAGAGATGTAACAATAGTGGAGGACCCCAGAGTGCAACAACTGGGCCATCGTCTGGTGGTGCCAGCAGCCACACAGTCCCTGAGGGAGTTGCTGCTGGGTGTCAAGGAGAACACAACAAATCACACGTTCAGGAGCCTGCGTTATAGACTTGGAGTGGGAGAGGGACCAGAGGAGCTTCCCTCGGCTAAATCCTTACCACTGGAGGCAAACTGTGACTACCTCCATGGAGTCAGCTTTCACAAAGGGTGCTATGTGGGCCAGGAACTGACTGCCAGAACCTATCACACCGGAGTTATCCGAAAGCGCCTCCTGCCTCTCGTCTTTAGTGAGAATGCTTCAGAGGTGTCACCAGATGCCAGTGTTGTGGATGAGAGAGGACGGGCGGTGGGAAAAGTACGGGCCTGCCTGGGTTGCCATGGGTTGGGACTGCTCAGAGTGGAAGAGTGTCTTGGTGCTGAGAAATTAACAGTGGAAGGTCATGTAGTACAGACCTTCCGGCCATATTGGTGGCCTCTTCAAGCACCCAAGAGCAAAGCAAGTCTATGATGGACAAACTTTATTGTAATATGGCAGTCATGCATTATGGAAAGTGAGAAGTAGACAATTTGTAAAATCAAAATAAAGATCATGTTTATTTATTATTTTCAGTCAATTTGTCAATGTAATATATAACACACACACACACACACACACAAGATAGTCAATGGCATTGAAAAAGATAGATAAGGAAGACCTGGTGCTGGTGATAGAAGAAGATGGAAGGACAAGAAAACATGTAAAGAAGATCAGGATGAGCCAGTGTGTGAAGGATATTGGAAAATAGTTTTCCACACAGAACAGTGGAAAAGTAGAATGCATTGAATAATGAAGATGTTCCAGCATATAACGTGCACAACTTTAAGGAAAAATTGGATAAATGGAGACATGGAGACAGGACACTAAAAGCCCTGCTCGAACTGTGTACAATACAGCTAGGTAAATACAAACACACACACACACACACACACACACACACACACACACACACACACACACACACACACACACACACACACACACACACTGTATACCATATGTTTGGCCAATAAGATGACCCCCAAACCTCAGTGTGAATTTGATGGTTTTATCTGATAATGGTGATATAAGATGACATCATAGTGCAGTACAAGGATTGAAATGCCTTCATCTTATAGTGCAAAACTAGACCTAAAATGAAATTCCCATTGGATGCTTTTATGCACTTTCATGAAAATGGATAGGTAGACAAAGGTGATGTAGAATTATGGATAGGCAATATGTAGTACAATTAGTTGCCCTAAACATATATGGCCAACAGTCTGATATGCACAACCTGTGCATATCAGACTGTTGGCCATAACCTTGTGTATGTCATGCTTCCTTCAATTAGATTCACTGATAATTTTTTTTTTTTTTTTTTTTTTTTTTTTATTTTTTTTCTCCAGTACAGGCAACCCTGCTAACGAACACCAAACTTGCTTTAACAAAATTTTTTCCAAGTTTGAAAGACCTGCCGTATCACGCAAGCCGACAGGCTTTTGAATACACCAGCGCCTCTCGTGGACAAAACGCGCACCACTCACTCCCTCTAGTTCAAAACAATAACAGCGTCAGCAGCAGCTCGTCTTCCCTCGCTCAACATGCCACCAAAACGCCCTGCAATGTCGCCTAGCATTGCTAAGAAGACCAGGAAGAGAGAGGTGAGAAAACTAATAGCATTGCTTGCCACAATGGCTTAACCCCAGTGGCTAGACTCCATCTACTGTGTCTACTATTTTCAAGTCAGCAGACTCTATTAAGAAGACTGATGAGACCATATCTTCCTTGCAAGCTAAAAGAACCACCTGAACTTGTGACTCTGCAATGGATAAAATGGAAAACTTTGTGGAAATGTGGTACATAAGTTTTGTATGTGGTACAATGATGCACCCTTTGTTTACATTCCACAGGTTGCCAGTTAGTGTCTTTCCTGTTTCACTCTCCCTCCCTTTATAAATTTAAGATCATCAACATTATAAAGTTACGTAAATACATACATTAGTGTACATTATAATGACTTAAATTAAGCTGCCTAAATGTTTAACTTCATAATTTTTACTTTCATTAAACCTTTCACTGTACTATGATGCACTCTCGCTTTGTTTACTCTCAACGGAAGTTCAAGTCAGGGCTCAAACTTGTTATAATTGGTTCACTTAACGAACATTTTTTTAGGAACGTAACCCGTTCGTTAAGCGGGGGTTGCCTGTACATAATGAATTTATCCGCTGGTGGGATGAAAAAATTTTAATAACCCATTCTTTCACTACCACTGGACTATTACAACTGCACCACGTGGCCAAGTAGCTTAGTGGTAAAAAAAAATAACAAGGGCAAAATAGTAAATTATTACAGAAGACTGCTGACTTTAGTCGTGTTATTTACCATAAAAAACCAGGAGCAGATCTACGAGCGCTCCACCAAAATAAGTTATAAATAAAAAGTGTCCATGGGGAATAAGAATGAGAACCCCTGATTAAGCTAACAACCAGATCCATGAACAGGTATGAACTGGCTGAATCCCATTGCTGTCTTTGTCTCTTTACAACATCACAAGTGTGATAGATTCATCTTTTTTCAATGGGAATGCATTTCAGTGTATTTTCTCAAAAAATGGATTCCTATTTTACCATGTTGAACTTCCTCAAAAGTTGTGCAATATTAAGTCAAAACAATTCAAAACAGCATTACAATGGTATTTTCTACAAAATGTGTTTATAAACATCAATCCTCAGTGCTATAACAATGTATAGAGCATCAATATATTGCATCTTTTGCACTCCTTTATTGCTGTTTCACACTAATTGCTCTTTTGATCTTGCTAGCTACATGTCTCCCTCTTCTCACGACCTCACTGCATAACACTCTTCTCTCTCTCATCCCTCTCTTGTCTGTCTCTTTAACTTTAATACAACTCTTAACCAGTGCTCTCACTGATTTATCTCACTCTGGTAAACTCTGGAACTCCCTGCCTGCTTCTGTATTTTCTCCTCCTTATAACTTTAAGCTCATTCAAGAGAAAAAATTTTCAAAACATATATATGTTTTTTTTTATAATAATATCTGACATTGTATTGGAAATCATATTATAAGTAGGCCTGATTTTTATAAGAAAATTTTGTTGCTTTTGGCTAGTGGCTGTCTTACATAAGAGAGAGAGAGAGAGAGAGAGAGAGAGAGAGAGAGAGAGAGAGAGACCAAAAAAACTAACTCATGATTTAACTCTCCACATACATGATGTGCTATCAACATTAATAACTACTACTTAGTTACTATATTTTAAAATTTCTTTGTACAGTAAGCCCCCGCATTTGGCGAATTAATTAGTCTGGTGAAACTGCCGCCAAATGCAAATTTCGCCAAGCACGACTCCTTTATACCATATAAATTGCGTAAAGAATGCCTCGATCAGTCTTTGGTCATTGCCAAAGTCGCATTTTTTAACCTTTAAAATACCATTTTTCAAGCTGAAATGAAATCTTTTGCCTTCACATATTAGAACACATGTACAAAACAGAACTATAAACAGTAAATAAAGCTAATAAGACATAATATAAAGGCTGCAACTCCCGTTTTTCACCCCATTTCCCTCGCCCATTTTCATCCTAGCAGCCACCATCATTGTCCTTACCCCCACCAGTACCACCTGTTGCCATGGTAGAGGCCATGTTGGCAGTAAATCGCCAGAATTCATTCCAACACTAGCAGAACAGAGGGTAGCAGAAACAAAATGGCAAAATGGGACTCTCACACTGCGTTCTGATAGGTTTAGAGAGAGGTCTGGCATCACCGCGGAGCCGCATGGTTCACCATACGGCCGCCAGGGGACCGCCAGTTTTGAATTCAAATTGTCAAACATGGCCACCCTACTGCCAAAAGTGAATTTTGTCAAGCTGAGATTCGCCAAGGGCAGGGGCTTACTGTATTTGAGGCGTTGCGTGACGGAGGGAATTAAGCGCCACCATAGACGAAATTAAGTTATGTATAGCACTGTCTTCGCCAGAGTCTCCGCTTTCCAGCGGTACCAAACTTAGGAGTAAGCGCCAACGCCTTCATGGTAAAAAATCCCATAACGTAACATTAACTTTTCTCCGTACTGTAGCTCCGTCCGCCATGCATCAACCCAGCCTTCACGAGGGGAGATAAGCGACAAGCCAAGTGACCAATCCCTTGCTGCATAGCGTACCGCATAGCTCCGCCTCGGCCAATCACTGCCTGCTATGCATCCCCAGCTGCCCGCGGCCCGCCACCAGCCAAGCCAGTCTACGCTATTATTTCCGCAAGCCCTGTGATTATTAACTTTTTTTTGTGTTTTTTTTATAACATTGGTCAGCAGATACCGTGTGATGGCTTCTAACAGTGGTGAGGGGAGTGCCGAAGGGGGCTTATTACGATGCAAAACAGGCCCTGCCCCCTAGTGAGTGGAAGAGAATTGTGGCAAAAAACCAAACGGAACACCGGCCAGGAATACTTGAGCCGAGCTACAGGGAAAGTTGTAAAAAAGCTTGAGGTAGGGCCTGCATGCAAGGATGATTGCTTTGATAATTTGGGCTTAGATAACATTAGGAAAATATATGAATCCTTTTGGCATATTTCTTTTCTTTTTTTCATGTCTTCTACTCTACTTTTTCTCCTTTCATATTATGGCAAGATGATGTGTTTGATTTTATGACAGACATAAAGTAGACATTCTAAGCTTTCTTTTAAGACCAATCCCAACTCTCTAGCTTGATCTGTTGCTGAGCTATCGCATTATAAATGTCGTAAAAATTTGACTGCGTTTTTCTCCGTTTTTTTATTTATGGCGCTCATCGCCCTTCGTATAAGAAGCTGATATTGCAAGGATTAGTTTGCTACATATTTCACAAGTATCATATGGTTGATACGTGAGATATAGGAATTATAATATTTGATATTTAGGAGATACATACAAACAAATACATACATACATACATACATCACACACACACACACACACACACACACACAGAGAGAGAGAGAGTAAAGGAAAACACAAGATTCAGAGGAAACGACGAGCCGGCGAGATTGGACCTGGTTTTTACAAGGGGTATACAAATGAACAATGATATAAGATATAAGTGCCCATTGGGAGAGAGTGATGATGTCATATTAGAAATGGATATAGAAGAGTGAAAGGAAGATAGAGACGAATCATGCAAAGGAGACCAATTAAATTACAGACAGACTGATATTGAGAATCTCAAAGAGTTATTTCAATTATGTTAACTGGGAGGAGATGGAAAACTCTGAGAGGGTGCAAAAGAAATATAACTTATTTTTGGAAATATACAAAACATGAGTCAGGGAATATGTCCCGAAATATAGACCTAAAGAAGAAGGAAAGAAAAATTGGTTTAACGCGAGGTGTGCCAGGGCAAAGGAGAAAAGGGATGGAACATGGAAAAGGTGGAGGAGAAATAGAAATCCAGTAAATAAGGAAAACTTCAAGGCAGCGAGAAATGAATATGCTAAGGTGAGGAAGGAAGAGGAAAGGAACTATGAAAAGGACATTATCGAAAAAAGTAAGGAGCAATCGAAATTGATCTATAGATTCATAAATGGAAAAATAAGGCAAAAAGAAACTAGAAAGGTTAAAAGGAGAGAACGGGATGGTGGAAGACCCAAAAAGTATGGCAGAACTATTAAATAATAAATTTCAGGAGGTCTTTACTAAGGAATCCAAATTTGAAAGGCCACAGGGTAATAGAGAGACAGTCTATATGAAAGAGATTAAAGTAACCAAGCTTGAAATAAAAGAGTTAATGAAGGAACTGGATGAAGAGAAGGCAATGGGACCGGATGAAGTCTCAGGCAGAATACTGAAAGAATGTAGGGAAGAACTAGCAAGTCCTATATACAACATCATAAAATGCTCAATAGAAAATGGAACAGTACCAGTAGAATGGAAAAGAGCTGAGGTGGTTCCCATATATAAGAGCGGAAGGAAGGAAGAACCTTTAAATTACAGACTGGTATCACTAACTAGTGTAATATGCAAGATGTGTGAAAGAATATTAAAGAAACAATGGATTGAGTTCCTTGAAGACAACAAATTAATATCAAATAGCCAATTTGGTTTTAGAAAAAGGCAGTCGTGTGTAACTAATTTACTGAGTTTCTACTCTAGAATAGTTGATAGAGTACAAGAGAGAGAGGGATGGGTTGACTGTATTTATTTGGATTTAAAAAGGCATTTGATAAAGTGCCACATGAAAGATTACTGTGGTAGTTAGAGAAGAAGGGTGGCTTAAAAGGAAGCACATTGAGATGAATGGAAAATTATTTGAGGGGGAGAGAAATAAGGATGGTAGTTAAGGATATGAAGTCCAAGTGGAGAGCAGTAAAAAGCGGAGTGCTGCAGGGGTCAGTATTGGCGCCAATACTTTTCCTCATGTATAAACAACATGCCAGAAGGAGTGAACAGCTACATAAATCTGTTCGTGGACGATGCAAAACTGTGCAGAGTTATAAAGCAAAAAGAGGATTGTGAAATACTGCAGGAAGACCTAAATAAGATCTGGGAATGGAGTAAAAAGTGGGAAATGGAATTCAATGTGGACAAAAGCCATGTCATGGAAATGGGAAAGAGTGAAAGACGACCAGTGGGAATCTATAAGATGGGAGATGGAGTAGAACTGGAGAAAATAAAAAAGGAAAAGGACTTAGAAGTGACGATGGAAGAAAACAATCAACCGGTAAGCCATATTGATAGAATTTTCAGAGAGACATATAATTTGCTAAGGAATATTGGAGTAGCATTTCACTACATGGACAAAGAAATGATGAAGAAATTGATATGTACTATAATAAGACCCATATTGGAATATGCAGGAGTAGTGTGGACCCCCCATAAAAAAAAACACATAAGGAAGTTGGAGAGACTACAAAAAAATGGCTACAAGAATGGTTCCAGAATTTGAAGGAATGACATATGAGGAGAGACTAAATGCTATGGATCTACCAACCCTGAAACAGAGAAGGGAGAGAAGGGATCTGATACAAGTTTATAAATTTATCAATGGAATGGATCAAGTGGATAATGAGAAACTGATCCTGAGAGAAGAATATGACATTCGAAGCACAAGATTGCATAGTAAAAAGCTGAGGGAGGGAAGATGTCTGAGAGATGTTAAAAAATATAGTTTCCCCACAAAGATGTGTTGAGATTGGAACAGTTTGACTGAGGAAGTGGTGTCAGCAACGAATGTGCATAGTTTTAAAGAAAAATTGGATAAGTGTAGATGGAGACGGGGCCACACAAGCATAAAGCCCAGGCCCTGTAAAACTACAACTAGGTAAATACACACACACACATGTCAGACATGGGCATGATTATAAAAATTATTAAGATTTGATTTTGATTATGGTCTGGAATACTTTTTTGATTGTGATTAAATTATGATTACTTGTTTTACTGTTTTTTTTTTTCAGATTTGACTTGATTATGATTGCTTGAGTTTTGCTGTTTTTAATTATGATTTTTTTTTTTCTTTTGTGCATGATTGTGATTAGATTATGATTATAATCACATTTCACTGTGATTATTTATAAAAAGGCATTGATTAAGTACAGTACAATGCCTAAAAAATCCAGTGGTCTACTTTGCACCACTGGTCTACTTTACCCAACTTTCCCCTATATCATCATAGAAAAACATGCAAGTCAAAACATGAGATGGTGCCGATGCTTTCAAAACATACTTTGACTTGAAAGTAAAGTGTTTCATGGAAATTACAAGTAAATAATCACAGTAATCACATTTTAATCAATGATTATCATAAAAAAAATTAAGATTTATGATTATCACCACAGAGTAAATTTTTATTATTATTTTATTATGATTACATAATCACAGCCATGGATTATGATTTTTCCTAGTAATGATAATCATGCCCATGTCTGATATATATATATATATATATATATATATATATATATATATATATATATATATATATATATATATATATATATATTGTACCAAATACTAAGAATAAAATTATTTATAAAGATTCCTAATTATCATTGCTACCAATTTCATGCCATACACTACAGTCTCTGATTTAGAGGCAAATTCAGCGAATTATTCAGAACTATAATTATAATTTTGAAAAACCTCCATATATCCTTTGTATTTTTCAGTCTTCTTAATCTGATAGGTACCTACCATTTATTCCAAAGTTTCCTCACTAACTTTGATTTCATATTTCATCTAATGACTTCTAGATATTATGAATCTACATTTTTATATGAAAAGAAAAAATGTTTGAAAGTTTCACACTGTTTTGTTTAATTCATTTGGCAGGTGAGGAGAAAAAATAGCTAACTGACCAAGACACAGCTGAACCACCAAATTACCATCATTGAAGACCACTCCTGGTGTATTGTTAGATGGGAAGCCCTGGCTAAGTGTTTGTCTAGCCAGAAAGTGTTTGCAAATATCATGGCAAATGAGTGTAGTGAGTTCAACACCAAGAATGAGAAGGGTGGAACCTTTTTGTGTGAGAACTGTGGCCTGCGTGAAACTTACCATTATTATGGACAGCAGCCACCCTTCCATCGAGGAGTGACCTTCCTCGAGGATTGTTACTTCATACGTGATCCTTTCCAGAGCCAGGCCAATTGCTCTCTCCTCCTTGGATCGGAATGTACCTCCTGCAGCAAAGTTGTGTGTCAAGCAGCTTCCTGCAGCCTCTATTACAGTGCCAGGTATTGCGTGACATGTGCTGAAGCTAACCAAAAAGAGTTTCCAAGAGAAATGCAACAGCGCATCAGTAAAATGCAGGACAAAAAGTGTTGAACAGTACACTATCATCCTTACTTGGAGTGATAAATCAGTACTAAGTGCATGAACTGCTTCATGTGTCATCTACTTACAGGACAAGTTATATATTTATATGTAAATCAGAATTAGATCATGTTTTTAAAGGATTTGTAAAGTACAAAAAGAATGTAGAGGATAAAGTAACTGAAATACAGATGGGAGAGTGTACAACATAATTATTTTACAACATTGCTAAGACCTATTCCATGCATGAATATGAATGGATTGAATTTGAGCACCAGCAATGGTGCACCCATTAGATGCAAGAGTGGAGTAGATATAAAGGTAATAAGTACAGTGGAGACTCAATACTCGAACTTAATTCGTTCCAAATGGCCGTTTGAGTATTAAAAAGTTCTACTATTGATACCTATAAATCAGGTAAAATGGTATAAATGGTGTTCTGCCCACAAGCAACTCTTCTTTTTTGCAATGCAAAAGACCAGAAGTTTCTAGATGCAATGGTTACCAAAATATCACAGGTTGAATGAGATGGTATCATCGGTGTACGTGGTCTTGCGTATGATTGGGTCCAGCGGTCTTAGCTATATAGTGATAGAAAACAGGCCCTCTCTCTCTCTCTCTCTCTCTCTCTCTCTCTCTCTCTCTCTCTCTCTCTCTCTGAATCAAAATGTTCGCAAAGTGATCTAATTTGTATATTTTTTGCAAAAACATATATAAAATACAGACAATAGGAGTTGCTGGTGGTGGTGGTGGAATGTCATCCCCCTCGGTGGTTGAACCTCCTATATCCGGATAAGAGCCCAGAACATCACTATCTTCACTCTCTATTATTGTAGAAACTGTTAATTCCAAAGCCCTTCTGATACCACTCTCATTCAAAAGTGGTCTCCCTGCAACATGGCGAGAGACGTGAGGTGTAGAAATAAGGCGCGTGGGAGAGGTGGCGGAAACAGAAACCGTGAAATCACTGTCACTCCCACCATCCAGCATGGTAGTTGATGACACAGTGACGTATAGCATTATGCTTACTCCTCACATGGGGGCTTGCCGTGCCTCCCAACAGAATTAATTCCAGTTCTTTTCTTGAAATTCACAAACCACCCTTTCTTGCTTTAAAATCATCATTGGAGTCAGATGTAGTATCAGAAATAAGAGCACGCTCCAGCAGCCTAGCCTCTGACAAAGAATCACCAGCCATTTGCCTTTAGTTTATCCAATCAACAATTTTTGTATTTCTTCGCTTAAATTGCCTTTTCACACCAATCGCCACATCAGCTCTTTTAATGAGCTTACTTCTTCAGTATTGTGGCTACTGTAGATTTAGCTATACAGTACTCAGCTGCAAGATCAGTCATTCTTCCTTTCTCGTATTTATCAATAATCTCCTTTTGATGGTTGTCACTATATTCTTTCTTGTAGACTTATTCTCACCACTAACAAGCCTCAGCGGTGCCATTGTAAGCTTCTAAATGCCAAAAAAAAAAAAAAAAAAAAAAAATGCGGAGAAGGCACAGGACAATGTTATTCTTACGACAGCGAAGGAGAAACTGGCTGTGGTGCACCACAAGGTAAGATGAATTCTCGTATTAATTTTACCTTAGTGCAACAGTGGACCAGTGGGGCGTGTGTGGTGGCGGGAAGGGAGAGAGACCCTTTGTTTACAATCACGTGGATGGACATTCGACTAATAGGTACTTTTTCGAGTATTAAGTTGAACTTTTGCGTTCGACTATTGAAAAGTTTGACTATTTAGACATTCGAGTATTGAGTCTCCACTGTATATGAATATATAAAACTACATTAACTTTTTTTTTAATGTAATGTAGTTTTATATGAAGTAACCCATGACATCAGAGTGTTTATTCCAGCTTTACATCCAGTCACTCATATTTTGTTCCTGGCAGGTAAGAAGCAAAGTGTGTTCCATTTCTCCCCTCACCTCCCATGAATGGAAGGGGAGTTCAATGCAAAATCAGTTAGGGCGGGTTCACACAAGTTTGTGACTGAAATTACAAGTCGGTAGTGTTTCTGACTGAATATTGGTGCCTATCAACTAGAAAAAGCAGTCGCAAAACAAGACCAATGACCAACATGTTGGTCTTGTTCAGTCAATTTATGACTTTGTTTAGGTTGTGATGTCATGGAAAGAGGTTTGAAAATGTGGTGTCGATGTAGAGATTTTGGGAGTTGGTGAGGGAAAAGGAGCACATCTGGGACCCTAAAAGTGAATTCTGCAGCCCCCCCAAAAAAACTTACGCAAATAGGCGTTTGATGAGATAGCTACCATTCTCCGATGACTGCTTAATTTCCTCTGTGCAGGTGTTGTTGGAGGTTAAGATTGAATGCCTGCGATGATTTAATTTGATCGCAGTCGTCATCGTCACCAGAGGAAGACACCTTGTTGGGTAGCTGTTTACATTCACTTTCCACCAACCAGCTGATACTTCCCATTCGCCAGTTGCTATGTGTGAATGTGTTCCATCTAAAAGGGCTCAGTTATTACTTGTAGCAACTTGCAATTTCAGTCGCATATTTACGTATGAACCTGCCTTTACTTTTTAACAGGCAGGAGGGGAATGTGAGTACTGTAGTTAGTAGTGGCAGACAGGAATTGCTAACTCAAGTATTCAAGAAACCGTCTTGTCTATCTATCTTTTCCATACTGTTCACTGATTTGTATATCGTTATTAGATCTCTCTCCCATCTATCCTTCAAAGTTGATATTTACATTTCCTTTAGTCCATCTTCATATGGAAAATCATTTATTTTAGTGCCATCTTTGAGGTCATCCTTTGGATTTTTTTTAGTTTCACTGATATCCTTTTCCAAGTGTGGTGACTACACTACTGCTGTATATTCAAGCCTACGTCTTACCATCGTGGTTATCATTGTTTTCATCATACTCTTGCCCATGTAGTTAAATGTCACCCTGATATTTGTTACTGTCTTATATGTTGAAGCAAATAACCCATTTATGTGCCTTTCTGTGGTCAGAGTGTCTTGTATAATCACTCCCACTCCCAGGTCTCTCTCTTTCTTCTTTTCATTATAACCTCTTCTCTCATTTTGTACTCCCACCTATAGGCCTTCTATTGCTTTTACCCATTTTCATCAAATGACAATTTTTTTGCATCAAATTCCAATTTCCACTTGTGGCTCCATTCCCAGAGCTTATCCATATCTCTGCAATTTCATTCAATCCTCATTGTTCTTTATTACTCTCAAGAGTTTCGCATCATCAGCAAACAAATTTTTGTTGCTGTTCAGATTTTCCTTATATTGTTAAAAAAATATTTGAAACATTATTGGTGCCAGCACTGATCCTTGTGGTACTCCACTAGTTACTGTGCTCCAATTTAATGGGGGGTGTCTTATCACTGTTCTCATTTCTTTTTCTGTTAAATAGTCACTCATCCAGCTTAAGATACTTTCCTGTAATAGTCCCCTACCCGCTGTGTCAGAAGGACTCAGTTTTTTTCCGCTCCGCTTGTTTACATGAGTGGTTGCCCTCTAAAGCAAAAATATGAAGTAGTTTTAAGTGATCATGTCTAATGAGGGAGGTCTAGGCTCGATTGGTCAACCATAAATAGCAGGCCTTGATAGTTTAGACCCCTCAATGGTGGCGACATAGTTGAGGCATCCTGGATCTCCCTACACTGTCTTCTCAAGTACGTCACGGGGAGGTGGCTCTGCTTCAAGGTCAGTGATCCGATACCCACCAGGGGAGCCTTCCTCCAGATGATGTATTACCTCCTGCCACTGCTCTGTTGCCTCAGCTGTTGGAAGATAGGCCACTCCATTAACACCTGCGGGTCAGTCACAAGGTGCTCTCAATATAGTGTCCCACCCCTACCACCAACAGGTTGTCACCTGCACTAGACAGTACCACTGCTTTCAATGCGGTGAACCCCATGGGCCTCGCTCAGACTACTGTCCCTTGAACCAGAAAGCCCAGCAGTTCTACACCTCCCTCACACAGGAGGGGAATTCCATTCACACTATCAACAGGAAGCTGAGGGAACTGCAGTGGACCAAACCCCAGGCACTCTGCAAACCACCACTACCACCATCACCACCACCTTCCACCCTGGTACACATGGCCCCATCTTCTGCTGCCACACTCATCTGCCCTGATGTCTCCTACTCAGCCGTCATTGGAGGGAATTGCATTTCAGTGCTGCCCGACCTCCACAAGGAAGAGAAGGTAGATCCTCCTCCCCAGGAAATACCTGGCACCCCAGCACCCACCATGACCTGCCACAGATGCTCCGGATGGTCACAGACTAGCCAGCATCCCAAGCACCCACCCTCCCAGGGCACCCCAACTGCGCCTGACCAAGAATCGGAGCTATAGTACTCCACCATCACTGCCGAGGTACACCAGCCAAAGGACGGCCTGTTAGATCAACAGCGCTCCAAGACGTCCATCTATGCTACCCACTCCACCCATGCAGCCCTGCTGTCACACGCCAACCACCACCCCATGCTTCCACGTCAGGACTCACTCCATGACAACACCACTCCTACACCTGCTAAGGACGCCCTCTTCTCCAGCTTTCTTACTCTCCTGCAGAAGAGCTCTACCAGAAGGGGTTGTGCCTACTAAAGATACTCACAGCATTCTAGCCCAATCTCTCTGTACTCCTATCTACTTTCCTCCTATAATGGTTTATACAGTAAAAGTCCTTAAATCCGGAACCTTATAATCCGGAAATCCTTATGATCCGGAAAATTGGAAAGGCTGAGTTAAATATGTAAAAAGTAAGAAATAATAGTAATAAACATATAATAATAATAGCCAAAACCGAACATGTCATCACCAACACCGAACGCGCCGATTCAACATCCCGCCAACCGCCGTCCACCATTGCGTTCTGCCACGTGGGATCACGTTTCGTCTGTCACCATCACAAAGTCGACCACGTGTGTGCCAAACTACTGTTATCATGGCTTCAGCAAACCCTCTTGGCCTCCAGACAAAGACAGTGCAAAAGAGAAAACATACAACCCTAACCATAAGTATTGTGGACTGTATACATATTATGTGGGGTACAGTACAGTACAATCACTCAAACTTTTCAGTATATTATGTGGATGGTAGAATAGCCTACGTAAAATAGTGAAATCACCTACACAAATACAAGTTGACAAGTAGGAAAAGAGCAATCATCACATATGGGCTGCCATAATGGCTGGAAAGGCCCATGCCACTCCCCCCATAGTCTGGCAAATCTTCAAGAAAAAAAAAAAAAAAAAGCCTACGTAAATCTTGTGCGGTGTGGTGAGGAAGTACACAATGGACTGGTGGTAGTAGCAATCCCTGTAAGATGTTATGACAGTACTACAAAGAGATATAGCAAGTTGGGGTTAGTTTAGTGGGGTTTACATAGTACCATCAAAATTTTAATCTTACTTTCAGCTTTACTATCTTACAATCCGGAAAATCCTAGAATCCGGAATGCCTGAACCCCCATGACTTCCGGATTTCAGGACTTTTACTGTATTATCAAAAGCCAGGTCTCTCCCACGGAAGTCCCAAGAGGTCCAGGAACATCTCGAGGAGACACTCCCCACCATCCTTGGAGTATTAAATCCCAGCTGCATACAGGTATATAGAACGTTGATTATTATGATAGTAAATATCCTGTATTTTGGAAGAAATTGGTCAAAACAAATATATTTTTGTGATCATCTTATAATACTGCTATTAATATCTTGAATATGGCATATTACAAGTCTAAAATCTATTGATTTGGACAACGAAAAAGGTAAAAACTTTGAATGTACTATATAGTATGACCCAACATACTCAATAACATTGTGATATATAAATCTAGTTATTTTCGTAGGATTTTAGCATCTTTTTCTCACTGCGCAAGTCAATATCAAGATCAAGACGAGGCAAAACAGTCAAGCACAGAACAAGCATATCACAGGACAACTGTCGAGTGAGGAGAGAGAAATATGTGAACCTTTCCTCCTCTTCATGGCTTAGTGGCATGGGTATTACAGCAGGAATTAACTGGTTGTCCAACAATTTGTTTGTAAAGTTAAACAGATGGGCACCCCAGGTTGGGTTAGACGGCAACACTCTCGCCAGGATACTTGAATTACCGATTCTTAATTAGAATTGTTGTTTCCATATACTTGTAAGTTGATCTGTGTGGTTCGGACTTTTAAGTGAAACAGACATATGTTCATCTTAATGTCGAGTGGATTAATACACTTCTGATTAAGAGTGTACTCTTTTGAAAATGTGAAGATGACCAATAAGCCTCAATGCCAATTCACTAAGAAATCAACATATATACATCTGTTCATGAATAGGGTTTGATTTTGCCTGTGTTAAAACTTAGAAGGAATTATGTAGAAAAATATATTATATCATCTTATGGCATCTCTGTTTACAGAATGACACTGTAGGTATATTCTATATTACCCATGTGTGAGAGAAGGGGACATGTATTATGCTGCCATCTGGTGACAACCACTAGTTCTAAAAACTTCCTATATTGGGGGGATCCCTATTCAACCAAACATCGTTAAAAAAGAGTAAAAAGTTTAGATAGGTGGCAGAAAGGTGGCGGAACATATGATACTGAACACCATCTGCTGAGGTATTACGGCAACATTTCAAGCAAAAGTTAGTTCAGAGGGAGAGATGAGGATGTTGTAAGATGCGGTGGAAGAAAGCGTGAAAGTAATGAGTGTGTGTTCACAGACTACTTTAAGGGCGGTAAACTCTGGAGGAAAATGAGAGCTACTGCTGACGTTACTGAAATACGAGCCATGCCACCTGGCATGGCTCAGCAATATCACTCTGGGAGAGGCGAAGAACAGGAGCGAATGAGGGTGGATGTTTACCAGATAGTTTATGAATCCAGCACCAAACCGAAACAACGGGGGTAGAGGAAGTCAGGGTAAAGACATAAAAATGGAAGCTGCTGGACCGGACCAATTTAATAGTCCGGCAGAATCTAGCCAAAGCGCGTTTAAAATGAATAAGGGCCGGGTGCTAGCCAGGAATGTTCCCTTTACACTGATAACTACTCTAGGCCGCCGTTTCAAGCGAAAAGCTGTAGTACAAGTAGGGTTCCACCACAGAATACACCTAGAGGCAAAGGAGCGGGAAATCCGTTGGATGGAAACAAAAGCAGCAGCAATAAAAGATACGGTAAAGTAAACCCAGCATGTCAGAGGAAGAAGTAAAATCAGCATAGGAAGAGCGGACGGTTGACAGAGATAAAAGCACACCAATCGGCCCTACCAAAGCACCAGCGGGGGAGCCGGAAAGGGGGATATAGGAAGTGGGAGTAAAAAGAATAGGGATATGATCGTTATGGGAGGTGCGGTCAAGAACCGACCATTGAGGATTGAGGGAGAATAAGGTTGAGAGAGGAGATCGGCACGGGAGCAACCAGGAGGCAGGGAAAGAGAGTGGAGAGTCGAAACAGCAGAGGAAGAAGAGGGGGCGTCGGTGACGGGGACTTCGCTCAGAGAACATGTGGGGAGAAGTGGGTGGGGGAAGAGAGAGTTAAGTGGGGAAAGGGGAGAGGTAAGGATGTCAAGGGTGGAGGAAGGGGGGACTGAGTTTGGGAAGGAGGTGGGAGCCAGAGGTGAAGGGTCGATGAGGGGAGACAGGAGGAGACTGAGGCGGGAGAAATATAGAGTAGGAGGAGGGCACGCGGGAGGAGGGTGGATGGAAACTACGACCTGGGTAGGAAGGGATGGGAGAGAAGGGGATAAGGAAATAGGAGGGGAGGGTGGGGGAACCGTACTCTCTGAGTGTTGCAATATCATCAAGAGTCACTTTCTGGAGGGATGGGAAAAGAGGCGGTAGGACAAGACTTTATAAGGGGACGGTGAGGAGATAAAGGGATTAAGGTGGGAACGGGAGAAGAGGCATGCAGGAAGTGGAGGGGATGTTAAGGCTGCAGTACGGTGTTGGCGTTTACTATAAGTTGGAGCGTTGGGGGCGCGGAGAGGGAGGGACAGTGGCACAGGAGGGGATGGAGGTGGGGATATTAGGGTCAAGGACAAAGAAGACAGAGAAGGGAAGAAGAGAAGGAGAGGACAAAGAGGGAGTAGAAAAGGGTGGGTGGAAGGGGGGTAGAGGATCAGGGCGGAAAGAGGATGATGTGACAACAATAAGGGAAGCAAAAGCAGAGGTAGAGCCAGAGGCAGGGTGGAAAGAGGTGAAGCCCTGGCGACAGGCTTCCTGACGGGCCTCACGCAACGTGAGGCCGTCCCAGAAGTGAATGCCAGTGACCTCAGGCTCATAGTGGATGTTGGGCAGCTGCGATAGAGAGCGTAGAGGGCCTCCACAATTGCAGCAACGTCGAATAGGGGCTGGGCAGTCTTCGTGGGTTTGTCCATGGCCACACAACAGGCAACATAGGACAGAACGGCAATGAAGTTTAAGGTGGCCAAAGCGCCAACAGTTTTGGCATTGGCAAGGCAGAGGGATATATGGTCGGGCGGGGAGCAGGACACCCCTTACGTAGACGTGAGGGGAAGGTCATGGCGTCGGAACGGGCAACGTTAGTGGGGATCTTCTGGCGACCCCGAGGAGACAGGGTGTAGCAGCTGACAGTTCCGTAATCACTAAGAAAGAGAGAGAGAGAGAGAGAGAGAGAGAGAGAGAGAGTGTGTGTGTGTGGGGGGTGGGTAGTCCGGTACCGCTCCTCCGGACCTCAAAACGTAGATAGTCCGTACCTGTACTTCCGCGCCTAATATTTCTTCCCTCGGTCCGGTACCGCACCTCCGCTCCTCCAATATCGTACCAGCAGAAACTATTAAAGCGCGCCCGTAAAAAAAATCTAGTCCGCACCTCAAAAAATAAAACAAAATACAAGTAAGTAATACACAGTGCTCTCTCTCTCTCTCTCTCTCTCTCTCTCTCTCTCTCTCTCTCTCTCTCTATATATATATATATATATATATATATATATATATATATATATATATATATATATATATATATATATATATATATATATATATATATATATATATAACGAAATGGGATTATGTATGTTTGCAATCATTGTAATGTATGTACGGTTAGCAGGAACTGGAAGTCATTGCAATATTATTATTATTATTATTATTATTATTTTTATTATTATTATTATTATTATTATTATTATTATTATTATCATTATTATTATTATCATCATCATCATCATCATCATCATCATCATCATCATCATCATCATCATCATCATCACCAGAGAGAGAGAGAGAGAGAGAGAGAGAGAGAGAGAGAGAGATTTTAGATTTGATTTATTTTGGCTCAGACATTTTACAAAGTATGGAGCACATCCTCCAATCACAATTTGCAATTACAATTTTCATTTAGAACATACATGTATTACAAAAATAACTTTTGTACTGCCTTGGCGAACATAGCTAAATTATTCAGAATTTCAAACCCATTGTCCTGAAGCAGTCTGACAAATTTGAATTGGTTTGGGTTGTTTATATAGTACATAGGTAGGAGTTGTTTCCTAAGCCTCACTATTTCTTGATTTTTACATATTAACAAAACATGGTGTTCATCACCTACCTCATTTTCTTCACATTTTGTGCAAAGTCTATTTTCTCTTGGGGTATTATTATATCTACCGGTAACGATAGGTAATCTGTGATTGCCAGTTCTAAATCTACACAAGGTGATTCTTCCCTGTTTTGGTAATTTTAACAGATAATCCTGCATAACAAACTGATCTTTATAGGAGATATATGCACTACATGATGTCTTATTATGTAATGTTGCGTTCCACTCTGTGATCCACTGGTCCTTAACATTTCTTTCAAAGGCTAATTTCACCCATAAAGGGTTACTTCCATTTTGTTCAAGCCACACACCTGACATGCCTGAATGATCTAATAGAGATTTTACAAATCTTATCCAAGGTGACTTAAAACTATTTTCATCATGCAGTTTCAAGAGACACTTATACATTATACAACTCAGTTTTCTTTGCTTACCATTAATTAACCTTAACCAATAACCTAAAATTCTACTTTTAATATGAGTAATGACAGGGTATTTACCTAGCTCTCCATACATCATAGAATTACAGGTGGTCTTTCTAACACCAAGTATATGCTTTAGAAAAGTTAAATGTACAACCTCAATTACTTTGTACACCCTATACCCCAAAATCTCACAGCCATACGTTATTAAAGGTAATACCATTGTATCAAAAAGTTCTAGCTGTAAATCAATTGGCAAATTAAATTTTCGAGACTTTGCAATTAAGCTGTACAAGAGAGAGAGAGAGAGAGAGAGAGAGAGAGAGAGAGAGAGAGAGAGAGGAGCATGCTTAGACCTGAATGAGTGACGTCACTCAAATGGCGGGGAAAATATGCCTGGTAGCACAGACCGCCAAAAACGGCTGAAAGTAATGCTACGGAGTGCGGACTGTCGTCTTTATTTTTTTTTTTCCTTGAAAATCTCAGGTGCAGAAGTACGGATTCAAAATTTCGCTTTTCTGCACCTGTCTCTGGTGCGGAGGTACGGACTTAAAATTTCGTATTTCCCCACATGTCTCAGGTGCGGAGGTACGGACTTAAAATTTCGTTTTTCCCCACATGTCTCAGGTGCGGAGGTACGGACTTAAAATGTCGCCTTTCCGTACTTGTTACTTCGGCACTTTTGAAAACTTTTTCGTACTTCAGACCTCCGCACCTCGTTTGGTGGTCCGCAGGTACGGAGGAGAGGAGGTGCGGACCGAGGTACGGAAGTGACCAGCTCTGCATGAATGATATGTCTATTGTGGCGCTTTGTTGTGTTCATTCGTCTGTGGGCATTTCGTACGTGGTGTTTGCGTTCCTGGGACAGGATTCACTAAACAGTTACGTATTTCGTAAGTCCTTTTTAAACTGTTAATTCCTAACTGCTGAATGCTTTGGTGCGCCTGAAATATAAACATTCCCATGTCAGAAAAAATATATTTTGAATTGTATGTAATTTGCCATGAATGGCAAACATCCAAAATGCAGTAATACCGAAGTTTTGAATCTGTAAATAAATAAATAGAGCAAGAAATAGGCCTACAAAACTTCGTGGGCTTTGAAAAGCGCGGGGAACTAGTGACATGTCGGGTGCACTGCATGGTCCGGGTTGGGAGCTGAGTGGTACCAAGCTGGGCCGTTTTCTACGCTCTCTCTCTCTCTCTCTCTCTCTCTCTCTCTCTCTCTCTATATATATATATATATATATATATATATATATATATATATATATATATATATATATATATATATATATATATATATATGTTACACCGTTTGTGAAATTGCCCATTTCATGAAATTTCATGAAATGGGCAAACCCAATTCATGAAATGAACCTAACCTAACCTAACCTAACCATTTCATGAAATGGCCTCTCCATTGCACATTTCATGAATTGGGTTAGGTTAGGTTAGGTTAGGTTAGGTTAGGTTAGGATAGGATAGGTTAGGTTCATTTCATGAATTGGGTTTGCCCATTTCATGAAATGGGCAATTTCACAAACGGGGTGTAACATATATATATATATATATATATATATATATATATATATATATATATATATATATATATATATATATATATATATACATGTGTGTGTGTGTGTGTGTGTGTAATTCACTGTTTGATCTGCTGCAGTCTCTGACGAGACAGCCAGACGTTACCCTACGGAACGAGCTCAGAGCTCATTATTTCCGATCTTGGGATAGGTCTGAGAACAGGCACACACCACACACCGGGACAACAAGGTCACAACTCCTCGATTTACATCCCGTACCTACTCACTGCTAGGTGAACAGGGGCTACACGTGAAAGGAGACACACCCAAATATCTCCACCCGGCCGGGGAATCGAACCCCGGTCATCTGGCTTGTGAAGCCAGCGCTCTAACCACTGAGCTACCGGGCCGTGTGTGTGTGTGTGTGTGTGTGTGTGTGTGTGTGTGTGTGTTTTGCGTATCCTACATGATACGAGTCTTCTGTACAGACGTTTTGTACATATATATGTATGATAGAACTTTATCTGTGTGTGTGTGTGTGTGTGTGTGTGTGTGTGTGTGTGTGTGTGTGTGTGTGTGTGTGTGTGTGTCCCCTGTACAGATGTTCTGTACGTATTGGGTATGTTTGATTGAGCTGTGTGTGTGTGTGTGTGTGTGTGTGTGTGTGTGTGTGTGTGTGTCCGTCACGAATCCTCTGTACGGATGTTTTGTACGTATTGGGAATGTTTGATTGAGCTGTGTGTGTGTGTGTGTGTGTGTGTGTGTGTGTGTGTGTGTGTGTGTGTGTGTGTGTGTGTGTGTGAGAGACACGAATTCAATGTACAGATGTTTTGTACGTATTGTGTATGATAGAGCTTTGTTTTTTTTTTTTTTTTTTTTCCCTACTTTCATACTGGCATGCGTACAAGCACGTACATAGGCATTCACTCAGGCAAAACAACTTTACTATTTATACATATGGGTACAAAATATGATTTATAGTGGGCCTTTCGGCAACTAATGGGGCCCGCAGATTGCAGCTGCGTTGCCCCGCGCTACAGCAAGGCTGATGCGTTGCCGCAGCCAACCTGTCTCTCGAGGCTCCCGCTGCGTTGGGTGATTCTTCTACCAATATCATACAGTAAGTCACTGAAGTCTGGCCCGAGCACACCGCTAGTCTCCACAGCAAGCGGTGAGAAATCATACCTCCGGGCCAGGTCCTCGTAGCGATGGCGCTTGCGATGTTCGGCGGCGCGAGCCGCTGCCCCAGCAGCCAAGGCACAGTCATTAATGTGGGTGCTGCAGAAGGTGTTTACGCAGGTGGCATCCCACATCAACATCTTGCCTCGTCTGAAGGAAAGACTGTAATGCCGTCTGGGCGGCGTCCGTCCCCACGATCCAGGCCTCGGGGTTCAAGGGTGGCCACTATCCCAGCGGCAGCCAGGGCGCGGTACACCACGTCGTTGAGAGCAGCGTGGCGTGGCAGGCGTCCGGGATTCCGCTGGCAGGACAAACTGTGGTGGCCTAGGGCGTCTGTTAAGGCTCCACAGCGGCAGCGGTGAGGCTGTTGAACCCGCAGGCCCAGCCTCAATGCAACATTTATTCGTACAGCATCATCGGGGAGGAGGAGGCCGAGACTCTCTACGGGGATAGCAGAGAGCCAGGCTCCGCTGTGCGGTGCTGTGGCAGCGAGGAGCCGAGCGCGGTTGACCTGGTTGGCATGGCTGAGGAGGTCATCAAGGCGGTGTTGCGAGGCTGCACCGTCAAGGGTCCTTTGCCGAAGCCCCAGCTCTGCGTTCAGGTCTGGGCACTGGGTGTTACGAAACATCGCTACAGCAGAGTCCAAGCGATCCAGTCTGTCGCCGTTGGGGCGGCGGTTGATGGTACAGACCAGGTCCCTGGAGGCCTCTAATGAAGCGATGTAAGCTGGCAGTGCTACATCTATCAACCGTCTCACACCCAAGCCCCCGTAACGGAGTGGCAAAGAGGCTTGTGTCCAAGAAGAATTGCTGTCAAGCTGGACGTTGCAGCACTGAGATATTGCATGCCGCATCAACTCGTCGATCTCTCTTAATGATTCGCTGGTATGTGGTCCTCGGTACCGCTGCGTACCTCGACAAGAAAAAGAGGGCAGCGTGGCTGCCAATGTTGGATGTTCTGTCAATAAGGAGTCTTGTTGTGTTCTTGATTTAGCTTTGTGTGTGTGTGTGTGTGTGTGTCCGTCACGAATCCTCTGTACGGATGTTCTGTACGTATTGGGTATGTTTGATTGAGCTGTGTGTGTGTGTGTGTGTGTGTCCATCACGAATTCTCTGTACGGATGTTTTGTACGTATTGGGAATGTTTGATTGAGCTTTGTGTGTGTGTGTGTGTGTGTATACGAGAGACACAAATTCACTGTGCAGATATTTTGTACGTATTGTGTACGATAGACGTGTGTGTGTGTGTGTGTGTGTAATTCACTGTTTGATCTGCTGCAGTCTCTGACGAGACAGCCAGACGTTACCCTACGGAACGAGCTCAGAGCTCATTATTTTCGATCTTCGGATAGGCTGAGACCAGGCACACACCACACACCGGGACAACAAGGTCACAACTCCTCGATTTACATCCCGTACCTACTCACTGCTAGGTGAACAGGGGCTACACGTGAAAGGAGACACACCCAAATATCTTCATCCGGCCGGGGAATCGAACCCCGGTCCTCTGGCATGTGAAGCCAGCGCTCCAACCACTGAGCTACCGGGCCGGTGTGTGTGTGTGTGTGTGTGTGTGTGTGTTTCTGTGTGTCTTGCATGACACAATACCACAGCTCAAAATGCTACTCGGATTGTTGCCCTTATGCCGTAAGAAGCTGATATAATAATAATCTCTTTGTTGAGATAGAAATAATAAACTGTAGCATAATTTGGTTTCCCCTATAAAGTTTTCTACGTTTTCTATGATACTCAAGGCTGGATTCTACCCGACGAGTCAAGAGGGTTGCCAGGTGTCTCCTACTTTTCCGTAAAAACTCAAGTGAGACCCTTGTTATAGTATCTTGAGCCCTCATGATGGTAACACTAAGTGGGGAGGAATCACAAGAGCAGCAGGTCTGAAGGGAAATGCGCCACGAAAATTCAAAATATTCCCCGCGAAAATTCATGATTACATAAGCGATCTCCGCGTCACAGTACTCGAGAGGCTTGATTATATAAGCGATCGCCGCAGTTTAAGGGTTAAGAAGTCCGTATCTCTGCTGACTTGCTAAGAGTTATTCACTAAACACTTACGTATTTCGTACGTACCTCAAAAGTTAAGTACTCTCGGGATCTCGTAAGGTTTCGTAACCAGGAACTATGGGCGCCTTTTCTCCACTACACAACCACCGAGGTAAACACCGACGAAACCAGAGGTTAGAAGGTGAAGTAGATTGAAATAAAGAACTACAGGTCACATAAGCACATGACTGGTCTCAGAAGCGATGAAATATATGAAAATACTAGTGTGTCAGCACATGATAGTAGCAGGTGAAAAGGAAAGGAGTGAAATGTGTAGGTTAATTGTAACATTATCATATGACAGTGGCCTGAGGAGGGAAGGAGATTGAGATATGTGTACTAGTACAGTGAATCTAGAAGGATACTCAAATAATAGTTCTAATACTTTTATGGTATCTTATTGGCGATAATGTATACAGTGCGAGTCAATGATCTGCTGGGAGGTGTGAGTGCCTATCAGTGACGTACATGAAGAGAGAGAGAGAGAGAGAGAGAGAGAGAGAGAGAGAGAGAGAGAGAGAGAGAGAGACTGACAGTGATAGTGTACTTTAACAATGGCTTTTATTTCACTTGTATTCTTATATAATGTTTGGCAGTGACTGATTCCCATCTTTTAAACTCATCAACGTTAATGATGCAATAAATATATGTTTTGTAACTTGTAGATCATGCTTTTTCATCATTAAAAATGTTGATACACATAATAGGCCGCGTTGGTACACTCTGTGGTCCGAGTTGGTATAGGTGAACCGAGTTGACAATGAACCGAGTTGGCCGTGGCCTGATTTGCCCTGTAATCCTATTTTGGGCTTCACTGACCCTGCTGTCTCTTGTATGATGTGCTTATGACGCATTATTTGTTTCTACTAGCAGCTGATTGGTTAATGTCCCTCAAGGAAAAAGCACTGCTATTGTCTGAAGGAAAAATGTCAACCATGCACTAATGCCATCTAGTGGAGACTACCGCCAGAGAAGTGAAGTTCTGCTGAAAAGAAAGAATCCAAGATGGTGACCTTAAGAAACCTATAGTGAATCGCTTTGGGCGAAGTTCTTATGAACTTCTTAACTTTTCTTCGTACGTAATGCTAAAGTAGGGAGCGTTAGTGAATCCCGCCCCAGGCTGGGAGGTGCAGCCAGTGTAAGGAGTCAGTTGTACTCCAGTATTGACGCTCTCGGCACCACCTCCTCCCTGCTTAGGATTATTGTGTCATGGATACAGTGTTTGGGTTTGATGGGTGACACAGGAACTTGGAATGAGGAGTGTGTGACGGTTCAACTGGGAGGTGGTGGTGGACTGTGTACTGTGGTGACTTGTGTAGGCTGGAGTACCTGGGCCTGTCGACAACCAGTCAAGTAAGTGTGTCTTTATACGTATGTTAGTTATTGGATGTGAAACGATTAGGGTAGGGATTGGAGTTGTATATGTAATGTATTTGATGGTTATATTGCCCATGTTATAGTGCTTGGATTTGTTGGGTGGTGTCGGATCAGCTCGCAGTTGGTGGTTGGTACCTACCTGCCGGTGCAGTCCGACGACCAGTTGAGCGGTGCTGGTTCATTTGGGAGATGCCATTTGGTTCTGGCTGTTGGAGGGTAGCTACCTGGTGGTTGTCTGTTCTGCAGTGACTAAGGCGAATGTGCCGTGGGCCAATGAAGTGAGTTTGTATGATTACTGTGTTTGAGGATGATGCTTGCATTGCTGTTGCAGGTTACCACTGGGCTGTGAAATTTATAATGTCTCTGTAATGTCTGTATTCGTGATGTGTTACTGTGGGTCCATATTATACGTTTACCATGTCTACTATGATATACTAACTGGCATTTGTGATTGTATATGCTTACACTGGCACTCCCATACAGGTTGAAATAAATTATTTGACAGCGCGTGGTCTCTCCATATTCGTCCTACACACACACACACACACACACACAGAGAGAGAGAGAGAGAGAGAGAGAGAGAGAGAGAGAGAGAGAGAGAGAGAGAGAGAGAGAGAGAGAGAGAGGAACAGCTGGGTTAGCATCAGAAACAGGGGTAGCAGAAGGAGGGGCAAGGAGCAGAAGAGGAGCAGACGATTGGAGTGAGGGTAGTGACTATGGTAGAGGAGGAGGATGAGAAACACCGAGTGTCAGGTGCAAAGCAAGACTGGGGGACAGCAACAGGAGGGATGGAAGGCGTGGGAGATGAGACAAGAATAGAGGTAGATGATGAGGAAGTGTAAGTTGGAAGGGGAGTAGAAGTAAAGTGAAGCGTAAAAGAAATGGAAGATGGCTGCCGAAAATATCGAGGGCTAGGCCACCTTGTGGTGGGGCATGTCATGGTGGAGGAGAAGGAGAGCAATAGTGTAGATATCAGGGTTTCTTGCGGCTGTTGGGAAAGAAAGTTTATTGGGGGGAGAATTTATCCCCAGGGGCCTGTTGAACAGGCAGAGTGGTAGTCAAGGTCAGTGCCAGGGAAGACAGGGGTGTCAGGTTGATGAGGAGCAGCAGACCCCGGAGCCTCTGTAAGAAGTAAGTTATCATTTTCATGATCGGCCATGTTGAGTCAGGTTAAGAGGAGGGAAATAAGGAGGTCCATCCCTCAGAGCCCTTATGAGGGTTAAAGGCAAAAGAAGAACAGGGGTACCATGACTGTGATCCACTGAGGTT
Organism: Portunus trituberculatus; assembly: GCF_017591435.1. Classification (NCBI taxonomy): domain Eukaryota; kingdom Metazoa; phylum Arthropoda; class Malacostraca; order Decapoda; family Portunidae; genus Portunus; species Portunus trituberculatus. Next base: position 24,741,818 of record NC_059304.1, read on the forward strand.
GTTCACAATGGGACGATCTCAGCTTCGCCTTGGAAAAAAGGAGGGAAGAGAGGGAGAAGGAAGGAAGAGGAGAGAAGTTGAAAGAGAGCCATGTAAATTTTGTTGGTTTAAGAGCTGCAGCCAAAGGCCCCCGGGAAGCACTGAGGTAGCCCCAAGACATCAGGCTGCAGTCCCCTGCAGTACCCGAAGCCTTCCCCTGCCAGCAATGAAACATGGTATGGGAGGGTAAGACAAAAGAAAACTCCTTTCTCCAGTTGTGATAAATGCATACCAGGATAGTCAGAGTACCATTTAATTGATGGTAAACTGAAAGCCTCTACCACAACAACACTCTTCCATAAACAGAATTCCCATAAACACGACGGCAATGTCTCATTTTCATGTACTGCATATGAAGGCGATCTATAAATCACCATAAGATAAAAAACAAAATCTCTAAAATATATAATGATAAAATTTGGAACATGAACTTCCACTTTCCGAAAATTTAAAACATGTAATACCCACAATATTATTGAATTTTGCATTGATTTATTTATTTTTCTTTTTAAGGATTGCAGGCTGCCAGGCAAACTAAGAGGAAGTTTCATGGGATTCCCAACTTCCCAGATGTGATTGGCATCATTGATGGAACACACGTCCCGATCGCTGCCCCACCACTTGATGAAGTTTATATCAACAGAAAAAAATTCCATTCACCGAATATCCAAGTTGTGTGAAATGCAGATTACGTCTTCCAAGACTTTTGCTGCCGTTTCCCAGTAAGCACACATGATTAATTTGTGTGGCAGAACAGCAACCTTAACGGAAGATTCCAGCAGGGTGAATTTGGAAATGCTTTTGTGTGTGTGTGTGTTACGTTCACCGGTTAAACTGGTAAGATTGGCATCGGAGAGCCGGTGAACAATAACAATAAAAAGATTGGCATCGGAGAGCCGGTGAACAATAACAATAAAAAAAACACTGCAGGTTCAACTGGTGAGGAAATGCAAAGGGGTCACTTTAAAAGCTACTTTAATAACCCATAATGAAATTGACACATATATAACAAGAAACATGAAACACAGATATATAACATGAAACACAGGAAAATGACATACACATATACATATAACACAGTAATAAATACAACAATAAAGAACCCAACTTAATACCTAACAATAATCCTAATCCTATATAGAGGCAATGTGGAAAACACGGACGAGGGAAGTGATACTTATGCGGTGTCGCAGTGGTGAAATGCTGGGTGATGGTTGATCCCACGGCAGAACCAAGAGGCGTTGTGTTCACTGGTTGAGGCTTGGATCTCAACTGCCAATCCAGAAAACCAAGAGCTGGCTCAACACTTTCGGTTGAGTCGAAAGGGCCGCGTGAATCCAACTTCGGGACAGTAGCGGGCTTCATGAAACGGTGACGTGGAAGGTTCACGAGACGGTGGCGTGGAAGGTTCACGAGACGGTGACGTGGAAGGGAGGCGGAGAGGTGGCGAACGAGGTAACAAGCGGAGGAGGTGATGGTAGTAATGCATGTTACGGGCGGGCCGTAACATTTCCTCCCCCCTAAGACCTCCGTAATGGGCTCATGAAGGAGGTGAGACGGAGATCTTGATAAGGCGTCGGCGATGATGTTGTCCACCCCCTTGATATGATGGACTTCCAGGTTGAAAGGTTGAGTTAACAAGGCCCACCTAAGAATGCGTTGGTTTCGGTTCCTCATGGCGTACAGGAAGGCCAGAGGATTGTGGTCCGTGAAGACCTTGGTGATGTGCGGACCAGGATGAAGATAGCACTCAAAACGTTGGAGCGCCAGCACGAGTGCCAGAGCCTCCTTTTCGATGGTGGAGTAGTTGAGTTGATGGTGTTTCAGTTTTGCAGAGTGATAAGCGATGGGATGGAGGATGCCGCTTGTGGGGTCCGGTTGTAGTAGGACAGCACCCACTCCAACTCCACTCGCGTCAACTTGTAGATGGAAGGGTCGGGAGTGATCCGGCGTCCAGACCACTGGTTCCGAGGAGAGAAACGCCTTGAGGTGTTTGAAGGCTTGGTCACAGGTCGGGGTCCAGTGGAAGGGGACGGAAGTGCTGAGAAGGTCCGTCAGGGGCGGCCAGGGTGGAGAAGTTTTTACAGAAGCGTCTGTAAAACCCAGCCATCCCCAAGAACCTCATGAGAGCTTTCCTGGTGGTAGGAACAGGGAAGCCAAGGATGGCCTCAACGTTAGCTCTCTTGGGGTGAACCTTGCCGTTCCCCACCACATGTCCCAGGTAGACCACCGTAGACTTCCCGAAGGTGGACTTGGCCAGGTTGATGGTAAGCCCGGCTTCCTGCAACCGACCCATCAGCCTCCGAAGACGGGTCAGATGTGTTGCCCAGTCGTCTGCAGTCACCACCAGGTCGTCCAGATACGCGGATGTTCCCTCCAAGTCCTGAGTTATGTAATTTATAGCCCTCTGGAAGGTGGCGGGAGCATTAGACAATCCAAAGGGCATCACTGTGTATTGGTATAGTCCGAAGGGAGTGATGAAGGCGGATATTATTTGGGCCTCGTCCGAGAGGGAATCTGGTAGTAACCTTTAAGCAAGTCTATAGTGGTTACAAATTTGGCTACTCCTATACTATCTATAAGGTCCTCTATCAAGGGCAATGGGTAGGAGTCTGGCACCGTCACTTTATTTAATTTCCGGTAGTCGGTGCAAAATCGACTACTACCATCTGGCTTAGATGTTAACAGGCAGGAGAAGCCCAGGAGATATACTAGGTTCTGCAAGGTGATGACAGAGCAGATAGTCTACCTCTTTTTCATCAAGTCTCTTTTAATGGGTGAAATGCGATAGGCTGGTTGTCTTATAGGCTTGATGTCATTAGATGTTAATCTTATGTCATGTTGGATAGTATTACAAACTCCTGGAAGGTCACCTGTGATTTCAGAAAAGTCTAGCAATAACTTTTTAAGATCAGACTGTTGTGAAGGTGTTAAGGAAAGAAACACCTCATCAAGGTTGGACATGATTTGGCTGTTTGAGGGGCGTCCTTTAGGTGACGAGAAGAGGAATTCGATGTCGGACTCTTCCTCGGGGGCACAGGACCAGACTCCTTCCTACCAGACATACAGGTACAGCGCGAGACAAGTCGTCCTCTGGTTCTCTGGAGTGGTAAGGTTTCATTAGATTAATATGAACAAGTTGGGAATCCTTACGACGGTCAGGAGTGTGGACCACATAATTTAATGGACTTAGTTTTTGAGCCACAACATAAGGTCCCATGAACTTACTGTGAAGAGCATTGCCTGGAGTGGGGAGAAAAAGTAAAACCTTGTCTCCTGGTTTGAAACTTCTCATGACAGATTTGGGAAGAGAATTCTGTTGCATTTTAGTTTGAGATTTGAGGAAGTTTGATTTAGCAAAGATCTGACTTCACTGATTTTATTCTTAAGGTTACTGATGTAGTCAGACACACTGGGGCTTGAAGGAGTATTTTGAGTAAACCATTGATCCTTTAATATTTTGAGAGGCCCCCTGATCTGTCTACCATAGAGTAATTCAAAGGGAGTAACCTAAAGAATCTTGAGGAGATTCTCTTAAAGCGAAGAGAAGGAAAGAAATACTTTCATCCCAGTCTCCTTGATGCTCCAAGCAATACTTCTTCATCATGGATTTTAATGTTTGGTGAAACCGCTCCAGACAGCCTTGGGATTGGGGTGGTAAGCCGAGGAGGTAACATGGTCGATGTTTAGCTCATTCACTATCTGTTGGAAAAAATGGCTAGTGAAATTGCTACCCTTGTCAGACTGAATTTGTTTTGGAATTCCTACCGAGGTGAAAAAATGTATTAGATGTTTTACAATGGTCTTTGATGTGATGTTCTTAAGAGGAATGCTTCAGGGTACCTGGTAGTGGGATCCATGAGGGTTAACAAATACTGATTCCCTCGTTTGGTTTTGGGTAAGGGCCCTACGCAGTCTAGTATGATCTTTTCGAAGGGCTCCGTCTGAACTGGAATAGGCGTCAGAGGAGCTGGCACAAGGCGTTCGTTAGGCTTACCCACAATTTGACATATGTGACATGTTTTTACATAGTGTGACACATCCTTTTTCATTCCTGGCCAAAAAAATGTTGAAGAGCCTTCTTGTAGGTTTTTGGATGCCTAGATGACCTGACAATCCATCATGAGCTAGTTCTATAATGGCTGGTCTTACAGACAAGGGATGACAACTTGATGTGTTTCTGACCAGGTGTCTAGTTGTTTCAGTTCAGGAGGTCTGTAGGCACGCATCAGGACTCCTTCCTGATAATAAAAACAAGGCAATTTAGACATATCCTTTGTCTCACTGGCCACATGTCTGATCTTAGCCAAAGTGAGATCCTGTTCCTGAGCATTAATCAAATTCTCCTTTGAAATGATGTTATTATACAAGTTGTCAGTAGAGGCAATCATTGGTGGAGGAGGTGATGAAAGGGCAGGGGACTTGGACTGAGACCTGGTGACTGCACACACTGGGAAGAAGTGAGGGATGTTTCGTCCAGGGTCTTAGTGGGACTTTCTGTTAAGGGAGAATCAAGAACAATTAAGTTTGGAACAGCCAAGTTACCCGCAAGATCATTACCCAGTACAAGATGTACCCCGGTACTGGCAGTTCACCAGGTTTAATGGCTACCTCAACCTCTCCTGAAATGAACGGGCACTGTAAGCTAATATTAGCCAAAGGATAGGAGAGCTGTGATTCGAGACCTGTAAGGATCACCTTCTCCCCAGTGAAAGCCTGTTTGATGTTAGGGATGACATCTTCCCTTAAGATGGATTGGGCAGCACCTGTATCACGCAGAACCTTGATATTTATTGCCTTGTCTTTACCATCAGTCAGGGACACTTTACCTTGATACATGTACGAGTCATAAAGTTCTAGAGGAGAGTTGACAGGGTTAGCTAGGGCCACTGGTTTCTTGTTCTCAAATGTGTTAGGTCTAGGGGACACAAAAGAAAATTGACGTTGAGAACCCTTGCAATTTGGGTGTCTACATTTCTGGATCGTGTGACCTGGCTTCTTACAGTATGTACACCAGGGGGAATTATATGCATTTGGCGAGAATCCGGTTGGCTTACCACCCGCGCCCCAAAACCTTCCCCAAAGGAGGACCTAACATTAGACAGTGAACCACGACCTCTACTACCCAGGGATCCCATCAACAAAGCAAACGCATCAGCCACTTTAGCGGCAGACATAAGATCACTCTCTCCCCGTTCTTCCACATGCCTCAGAATATTAAATGGTAACTTGTTCTTCCATTCTTCCAGGACCATTAGATTGAGCAACTCCGAAAAGGTGGTAATGTTAAGAGCGGCTAACCATTTCTTAAATTGTCTTAGTTTCTCACTAGCGAATTCAACATAGGTGTGAGACTCTGGTTTCACATACTTTCGAAACTGCTGTCTGTATCCATCAGAAGTGATAGAGTAGGCGTCTAGAATGTTACCTTTGATCTCTTCATATTCTACCTCATCACTAAGGCCGTTGTATACCCTATAAGCTTTTCCTACTAGCTTAGGGACAAGGAGAGACACCCACTGATCCTTGGGCCATTTATTCCTATTAGCAATGCTCTCAAAAGCGCGAAATGACCCGTCAACATCAGATTCATCAAAAGGGGGAACTAGCGGAGCAGCTGTAGCAGGATTAAAGCTTGCTAACTGTTTCTTTATATCTATTTCTTCCCTCTAAACTTAGCGTCATTTCGTAGGGCTAACTCCTGAATTTCTAACTCTTTCTCCTGCCTTCTAAGTTGTAACTGAAATTCTCTCTCTTCTTTTTTCTGCCTGTAGTTGCATTTGTTTTCCTTCTCTCTCTCTCTTTAGTTGCATTTCTTTTTCTGCCTGTAGTTGCATTTGTTTTCATGCATCCGGTATTCTAGTTTAAGCTTCTCAATTTCCCATTGACTTATCCTACTCTTATCCTGTTCTTCCTGGGGACTGTGTATTATAGTCCTCGTAGAGGCTGACATGGGAGTTAACTCTTCTATGGCATTTCCTAGCAACTGACCTTCTTGCACTAGATGTTCAACAACTACATTCTTAATGACCTCTTTAGTCATCTGAGACGTGATGGGAACATCAAAATGTTTAGCGATGGTCTTCCATTGGTCCTTCTTTATATTAGCATATTTAAGTTGTTCCAGAGAAGGGTCGGCACAAAAATCTTCAACGTTAAACTGAGCGGAAGCCATATTAAATAGATGTTAAACCACAACAAAAAAAATGATAAGCGAATTACTTAAGTGAGGAACTTGGCAGAGTGATAATAAAGGCAACCTTGGAAATTACCTAGATTATACTTAAGTAAACACTTATGAGTACAATCACTAATGAGGGGTAAACTAGAGAGTTACGGCATTAAGAGGGATCCGGATTACTCTAGTTACGAGACTTGAGAGTGAGGAGCGAATTGTACTGAGACTTGTTATTGATAAGGAGGCGGATTAGTCTGAGAGACTAGTTAAAATGGCCGATTCTAACTAGCGAGAAAAATGATCCGCGAAGTGAGGGATTGAGGGTTCGCATGAACATATGATGATCCCAACACTTGGATAACACTTATTACACACCTGCCTATGTGCAAAAATAGAGATAAGTGCTATCGGTGAACACGCCTTTCTACCTGGTTTCCTGCTCTACCACTGCTATGCGATACCAATGAAAGTCACGAAGCACGTTTAACCCAAAAGGAGCCACTTGATCGCACAAAGGTAAATTTAAACCACACGCAGAGTAAGTCACAGAAAAAAACACATCAGAGTCACAACACCACAGAAACACAAGCAATCACAGAAAAAAGTCACTGGAAAAATGGAACACTGAACATGGGTTATAATGGTCCTGTCACGGTCGCCAATTGTTACGTTCACCGGTTAAACTGGTAAGATTGGCATCGGAGAGCCGGTGAACAATAACAATAAAAAAAAACACTGCAGGTTCAACTGGTGAGGAAATGCAAAGGGGTCACTTTAAAAGCTACTTTAATAACCCATAATGAAATTGACACATATATAACAAGAAACATGAAACACAGATATATAACATGAAACACAGGAAAATGACATACACATATACATATAACACAGTAATAAATACAACAATAAAGAACCCAACTTAATACCTAACAATAATCCTAATCCTATATAGAGGCAATGTGGAAAACACGGACGAGGGAAGTGATACTTATGCGGTGTCGCAGTGGTGAAATGCTGGGTGATGGTTGATCCCACGGCAGAACCAAGAGGCGTTGTGTTCACTGGTTGAGGCTTGGATCTCAACTGCCAATCCAGAAAACCAAGAGCTGGCTCAACACTTTCGGTTGAGTCGAAAGGGGCCGCGTGAATCCAACTTCGGGACAGTAGCGGGCTTCATGAAACGGTGACGTGGAAGGTTCACGAGACGGTGGCGTGGAAGGTTCACGAGACGGTGACGTGGAAGGGAGGCGGAGAGGTGGCGAACGAGGTAACAAGCGGAGGAGGTGATGGTAGTAATGCATGTTACGGGCGGGCCGTAACAAGAAAATGGGGAAGGTACAGGGAAACTAAGAAAACCTATGACATTCACGCGCCTTGCATCATACCCTCCTCCAATACCAAGGTAAGTCTACCACCGTACCAAACCCTACTCACCGCTGCTCCTGCCACCCACACTCCTTACCACCACTCACTCTCATTTCACAACATACAGCCGCCTGCAAACTTGGGCCCCAAATCCCCCTTCCGATACCTTTCAATGGAGAGGAGTGTTGTGTTTTACCTTCTTCCATGGGTTCTTGATTACAGCAGATACCTTCAGCCAAATGACCTATCCCTTGGAAGATAATATGGCACAGTACTCCTCCCCCGAAAGGTATAGGAAGGAAGGATTTAGAGCCAAGTTTGTAGGTGGCTGTACATGCGCCACAGCTATTACGAGAATGGAAACATAATGCTTGCTGTATTTTTTTATTACTACTTTTTTCCAACAGTATATTTTTTTCTGAAAATATATGCTAAAAATAGTTTTTCTCGAAATATCTAGGAATGAGAGAGAGAGAGAGAGAGAGAGAGAGAGAGAGAGAGAGAGAGAGAGAGAGAGAGAGCTCCATACAATCCACTGTTCCTCTCCATCCTCACAACGATGGAATGTCACTTCACCTTTTTCTAAGCGTGTTTTATAAGAATTGTACTTGCAACCATAAACAGAACATAATTTAGGCATTGTTCATGAACACACTGTAATACTACACAGTCGACGGTCGTGGCGCGAAACACCGCGTGTGACTCCACTGGCCAGGAGGCTGCTGGAGCCCGGTCATGTGCAAAGGTCAAGGATTCTAGAGAGGATATACGGGTTGAATGGGCGGGCTGGACGAATTGATTAGGGAACCTCGCTTCCAACAGATGGCGCGCGGGTCGCAGGTAGTAAGGAGGTGAGGGATGGGGGGATCCATCAGCGGGGGAGGATGAGCACGGTTACAACTTGCAGGGTTGCCAGATGGCCGTTTTTTCGGCCAAATTTGTGAAATTTGGCCGTAGAGAACGGGAATTTCTACGGCCAAGCAATTTGGCCGATTTCCGATCCCAATTTGGCCGAAATTAATAAATAGCGGCAAAAATTGGTCTATTTACCGATATCGGCAGGTCTGCATCGCCAAATAGAAACCAAACGTACTATGATACTAGTATGGAACCGGATCTATACGTGTCGCGTGAACAAGAATACGAGACGTAGCAGCAGCAGCAGCAGCAATATCCCAGCAGTGGTCCATCCCTGCCTCCATAGTACGAACGTCTGTATTTCTCAGTCGTGACAAGCGTGATTTTGTTCAGTTTTTTCCATTACCTGAAAAAGCATGACCTCTTCAAAATGGAAAGAGCGTTACGACAGTGGCAGAAAATACAATTCATCATGGGAAGAGAAGTTTGTGTGGGTCAAGAGGGCAAGTGATGGAAGTGAAAATGCATTTTGCAAACTTTGCAAAACTAATATCGCTCCCAAGGCGAGCCGTCTAACAGAACACGAAAAAAGTAAAGGGCATGAAAGCAGAGTGAAAGCTGCGTCAGGCTGCAAAGGACTGCGACAAATGTTCTCTCCACAAGAGCGCAAAAATGAGAAGAAGCGAGTTGAACTAGAGCTAGCTGTAGCTATTTCATGCCATTGTAGTACAGCTAGTGTCGACCATCTCGGAGAGATAATCAGAAGAAATGGAAGAGGAAGTGAATTGCAAAATATAAAGCTTCATCGTACCAAGTGCACTAAGCTGATTTCTAAAGTTGTCTCTCCTGCCTTGTTGGAGGAATTAAAGGAGGATGTAAAGGGTAAGAAATTCTCTGTGCTTATTGACGAGGCAACAAATTTGTCAGTAAACAAACATGTATGTGTTGTAATTAGGTATTTCAGTGAGTCCAGATGCAAAATTGCAACAGAGTTTGTAGGTTTGATGCCAATTGTTAGTGCTACAGGCAGTGATATATTCTTAGCACTATGCACTTTACTCGAAAAGATCGGCTTAACGCTGCCTGACTGTGTGGGATTCGCAAGTGATGGCGCATCCTCAATGACAGGAGAGCACAACTCTGTGTGGTCCAGAGTGAGGCAGCAACCATCATATTGTCAGCTAAACAAGTGTGTTTGCCACTCATTATCTCTTTGTGTTGAAAAAGCATTTGATAAACTTCCATCGAGTCTTGGATATCTTTTGCATGAAATCCCTAAGTGGTTTAGTAAGAGCATCATCCGTAGAGAGAACTACAAGGAACTTTTTCTTGTAATGGATCCCAATGAAGAAAGACGTGGAACTCCTCTTCCTTTAAAAAAAAAATTAAATACAAGATGGCTTGTAAGAGGAAAAGTACTCTACAATATTTTAGTAAATTGGGAAGAACTACAGGCATATTTTGCTGCTGTATTACCTTTAGCAGATGCCTCTTGCCGCTATAAGGCTCGAGAAATCCTCAGCATGCTTAAAGATCCCCTTAATAAGTTGTACTTTCACTTTGTCACACCAGTTGTCACAGAATTTGAGAGGGTGAATGCACACTTCCAATTAACTGATGGTGACCCACAAGAACTACATAGAGAATTGGTTCTACATCACAAGAGCTTGCAAAGCAGAGTTCTCGACAGAATGGGTAGAGCACTGCCTCAGCATAAGGTGGACTATGGTGCTAAATTTGCACATGAATTGAATACCTTCCTAACCAGTCAAAATTATTCTGCTGATGTCGGTAAAATAGACGAACTCAAAGAAAGATGTTCAATTTTCTTACAAGAAGCTTTGGCTCAGGTCGAGAAGAGACTTCCAGTGGCAAAAGATATCTTTAAAGAATTAAGCGCACTTACTCCAAGGAAGGTATTGAGCCAGGTGGAACGAGTACCATTCGTAAACTTACCCTTGCCTCACCTACGTAGCTGCAATGAAGATATAATTGAAGAGCAGTACACGAAAATAATGCACGTCGCATGGGCTGAAGAGCCAATTTTTGATGGTGAAATTCCGTCAGATTCAGTATCTTTCTGGTCTAGAGTACAGCAGTACAAGACATCATCTGGGAAATATGTCTTTAAAGATTTATCTAATTATGCCTTAGCTTGTCTAACAACCCCTGTTAGGAACGCAGTGGTTGAAAGAATATTTTCAACGGTGACTAATGTAAAAACTAAATCAAGAAATCACCTTCACACTGACATGTTGGATGCCATCAGATATACGAATTCGCTCGCATCTTCAGTTCCAAGACAAATGCTGTAAAGATTTTAAAGTTACAGGCCGCATGCTGTAACTCTTCAACTCTGCCAACATGTATATTAATACTACGACAGACCAGGAAGAACAGGATGATGTACTGGCATATTTCAACTAGAACTTAGACCTACAATTGGTGAGTATTGAAATAATAATTTCCTTATTCTTATTTTGTCTATGAGCTCTATAGTAACTTCATAAAATCATGTGTTGTATATTCGGTACGTGACTTTATTTTACACGTTTTACTGTGAAACCTTTCATTGCTTATAATATTTTTGCGTGGCCGATTTTTTTCTGGCCTAAATTGACAAAAATTTGGCCGATTTGGCTGTAAGTGAGGGTGAAATTTGGCCGTCAACTCATGACGACCATCTGGCAACCTGGTTACAAGATTCATACAGTCAGTCAGTCACGGGAAGTAGCACAAGGCACATCAGCCATCGCCCGCCTCCGCCGGGGCCACACCACGCTCAGTGCTCACTTGCACCACTTACGTCTGTCTTGTGACCCCTTCTGCCCTTGGTGTAGGACTACCCCTGAGTCCATGGAACATTTCCTGCTTCAATGCCCACGCCTCCTCTCTCAACATAGTGCATTACGCTCCCGGCTCTCCGCCCTGGCCATCACATCACTCAACTTGCTCACCCTCCTGGGGGCCTCAGGCGTCCACCTCTCTTGGCAACCTGTTGTCCTTTGCCTTACTTGTGTCTTCTTGAGGAAGACCAGCCAGCTACCACGCCTGTGATACCCACACGGGACTACCCCAGGATTCATAAGGATCCATAGATCTTTATAGCCTCTTTTGGATCCTTATGAGGCCTGGGGTAGTCCTGTGTGGGTATCACAGGCGTGGTAGCTGGCCGGTCTTCCTCAAGAAGGCACAAGTAAGGCGAAGGACAGCAGGTTGCCAGGATGGGTGGACGCCTGAGGCTGCCAAGAGGGTGGGCAGGTCCAGTGTTGTGATGGCCAGGGCGGAGAGCCGGGAGCGTAATGCAGTATGTTGAGAGAGGAGGCGTGGGCATTGAAGCAGGAAATGTTCCATGGCCTCAGGGTAGTCCTACATCAAGGGCAGAAGTGGTCACGAGAAAGTCGACGTATGCGATGCAAGTAAGGAGTATGGCGTGGCCCAGGGGAGGCAGACGATATATATATATATATATATATATATATATATATATATATATATATATATATATATATATATATATATATATATATATATATATATATATATATATATATATATATATATATATATATATATATATATATATATATATATATATATATATATATATATATATATATATATATATATATATATATATATATATAAACATGTTTTATTTGCCTTATAAATTCATAACCACGAGAAAATGCAGAGAAAAATAAGGGGTGGGAGAGGAAGCATGGGAGAAATTTTAAGTTACTCCTAACAACGTTTTCTATGAAAGTACTCGCTTCCAACAGATGGCAGCACCGTCGCTGTCCTCCAAACTTTAACCCACACCAAAACTTCCTCTCTGTATATTCCTTGGTCAGGACTCAGGTAGGAACTGACCTGACAG
>NC_059304.1:24766637-24771637 GCF_017591435.1 Portunus trituberculatus
TGTGTTTCTTTCCAAATTTTCATCATATATACTTTTATATTTCCAGTTTCCTCCAACGATAATATTTTTTAACATTAATACATTTGTAATTATATTGTCTCTAGATTGGTTTTCTGTGCAAGAAAGTCTGATTTTGTCTTGTATCACTATTTTATCCTTCATGTGTATTTGTTTACATCTCCACAGACTGCTATGTTATTGACTAACACTCTCCAAGGCTGTAATGATAGCCTTCTTTTGATTGGCCAAACAGGTTTCATCTGTGTCCCATTCCTGAACAGCGGGATGCAATGGACCGAGATTCCAGTAGCATCATCGTGGGCTACGAGCATCCTGGCGATATTTTGAAAATACACCTTAGTTGTTACCGTGGCCAACTATAGAAAATGGCTACGAGAAGGCTTTTAAGATCTTAACTGCGGAAGGCTACGATGTTTTGAGAATCCGGCCCCTAGGCTGGAAGAATAAAACATACTCAAATGTCTGCTTGATGAATGTATTACAGTAAGATACAACGTGGTTCGTCAGAGGGGAAGGCAAACTGAGGTGGGAAGTGTCTGTATGTCTATCTGTCTGTCTCTGTCTCGGTGCCGGTCTCTGTCTGTCTCGGTCTCTCTCTCTCTCTCTCTCTCTCTCTCTCTCTCTCTCTCTCTCTCTCTCTCTCTCTCTCTCTCTCTCTCTCTCTCTCTCTCTCTCTCTCTCTCTCTCTCTCTCTCTCTCTCTCTCTCTCTCTCTCTCTCTCTCTCTCTCTCTCTCTCTCTCTCTCTCTCTCTCTCTCTCTCTCTCTCTCTCTCTCTCTCTCTCTCTCTCTCTCTCTCTCTCTCTCTCTCTCTCTCTCTCTCTCTCTCTCTCTCTCTCTCTCTCTCTCTCTCTCTCTCTCTCTCTCTCTCTCTCTCTCTCTCTCTTTGATGTCACCACAAGCCTAAGGGTAAGATTACTGACACACCTTTAAACGTCACCTAAAACTACCTTGTGTGATTGTATGAACATACTGTCCGAAAATGTTAGATAAAGGAAACTTTTTCAACGCAACGGAAAGGGAAGAATTATATCGGTATTACCGGTGTTTTTATATGAATATTGGTATTTCGGTTTCATTATTTCATATCGAATAAGACTGCATCAGTACATTTCAGAATATCGGTAATACCTATACCGACTTTTATGTCGATACCGCACATCCCTACTGAGCAACAAGGGACGCCACTGTGTGACGCCAAAACAGAGACTCGTGGCAACATCCAGAGAGCGTGGGTACATACGAACATAATGTAATTTTATAACATATAAACATAATAAATATGCGTTGCAATACTATAATATAATGATAATAATAATGTAGAAGTGTGGGAGAAGAGGCACCATCACATTCTTCAAGTTCATCCATATAATGCTCATCTGTGTCCTACTGGGTAGGTGTGGGAAGGGCCATGTGGCCAGGCATCTCCTGCAGAGGGTGCGTGGGAAAGGCCATGTTGAATGGGAAGCGATGTTGTGACTTCAGTGGATGCTGCTGTGGAACTGTGACTGCCAGGTGTGGACCGACAATTTATAATTATACAGACGTGAATTAAAAAAAAATAATAAATAAAAGGTCGTTTCGCGCTCGTGTTTGTCGGGCGGCATTTGTGCAATTCTTTCAGTTGTCTTCCAGTGGTTATTTGTTGTCGTTGAACAGCGTACAACACCTCAACGAACTGCACGAATGCCGCCCGACCAACATGAGCGCGACACAACCGCTTTTTTTTCCGGAATTCACGCCTACATATAAATTGTAGACCCCACTCATAGCCGTCACAGTTGCACAGCAGTATTCTCCGACGTCACAGCTTCGTAAAACATCATGCATGGGCCTTCCCACGCCTCACCCCCCCCCCACACACTCCCTGCAGAACATGCCTGGCCACTGACTCTTCCCACGCCTTGCCAGCAGGACACCGATGAGTATTACTGTACGCGGATGAACTTGAAATGAATGTCCTGCTAATCAACAACCTCAAGATTCAACCTAATCTAATCATCCTGTTCAACAATAAAAGAAGAAGCGAAGGAGGAAGGCCCATAGGTGATTTGTTTGGTCGTGGATTGCGTAGAGGGAACAGTAAGACCACTATTACCAACTTCTACCACACCTTCCAGAACATGGCCCTGATTTCTACAGATAATACTTGCAGGTAGACCACGCCATTTTAAACGAAATAATGCGCCGAACCACACCTCAAATAAATAGATAGGGCACAAATTGAAGGGAGACATTGGAACCAGAGCTAAGTTTGGCCTAATGCGCTTCATGGCCACAAAGGAGGCTTACAAAACTTTATCGACTTATTTTCATGTTTATTGTGTTACTATCGTCCAAGACTCGATTTCTAATTGTGATTCACCCCAGCATAACGTGTTATTGTTATGGTACGTAGGTTTTTATTATGTTACTTATCCATCATCGTCCGACTTTCGGTTGGTATAATATCGTGTTATCATCTGGATTGTTATACAATTCTTGGACAGCCACGAATACAACGCATATGCAACGAATACAATTAATGCCACACGACAATCACACAAACATAAACCGATAGTAATACAATAGGTTTGTAAAAAAAATTTTCGATGATAAAATGAAAAAAATAAGGGATGCACTATTTTTTTTCAGGATGAAACAGAAAAAAAAGCATGACTAACACGATACGCCCTAGATTGTCACTCGATGTTTCACGACTCTATATTTTTTTTACACAATGTTAAGCCCGCAGCACAATGATTGGAGAATGCCGCACGGTTGAGCATGAGTTGCACTTTTTGCTTGATAATCGACGAATCCCACTGCTCACGACACCCACTAGACCAGTGGTTCCCAAACTTTTTCTGGTCGTTACCCACTTTTCATACATGATCCTTGTCCATGGCCCACAACCATAACCCGTGACTGTCTACAGTCCTACACTCATTAGGTCCATATAAAAACCACTCTAGCAAATCCTGTAATCTTATTGATTCCATTTGTTATTTTTTCTTTTATTAATTATTAATAAAGAAATTTGTATTTTGCCTTTGCTGAATCTCCTATAATTATTGAAATGGTACTAAAGAAGTAATATAATGCACATTAAAAAATTCATATGTAGAGTAATTAAAAATTGCATTATTGTGAAAAGCTGTTTCAGCAATAAGCAAAAAAAAAAATAAGAAACAAAGAAATTCCACTGGATTGAAAAAGTGTATTAATCCCACGCAATGTGATCTGATCTTTGAATCTTACAAATCTGATAACTTTGTAATTCTGAAATGAAATGCTATCATAGGGAGTCATAATTAACTGCCACAACCATGGCCTTCAGTGGCCACACACCCACCTCCTCCCAGACCATTTGCTTCTGAACGTTCATGCCACGTTCATGTTTCCTTCACTTTTGAATCCCCATTCCACTCAGTGTGAAGGGTGATGTTGCAGATTATCAACAAGCTTCTTGATTCTTGGTTTTGTTTCACTTAAAGCACACCGTAGGTCATGCTTCACTTCAAGTCTGTTGCGATATTTCGTTTTAATGTGGAGTAGTTGAGAGAATGCAGCCTCGCAGGAATAAGTTGATGAAAATGGTAGGAGGTGGCGAAAAGCTAAGTCACATAAGTTTGGGTATGAAGCTGCCATTGATGACCAAAATACTGTGAGAGATTCAGTTTCAAACTTCATCTTAGCTCCTGAATCCTCCTGAAGTGTCAACAGCTCAGTTTGGCCATCATCATTGTCATCAGGAATGCATGTCACTGCAGCAGTGAAGGGGGCCCTTACTAGCCGAGAAGTTAGGCTTTGGATATCTGGGAAGTATCTTTTAAACTCCCCTTCCAAGGCCTCAAGATGTTGGGTAATCAAGTTCTGCGTAGCAGCATCACACTTCTCTACAATTTCTGACACTGTCTCCAGCATTGCCAAGTTTCCCATTCCAACTTTGCGCCTCCAATTCTCCATCTTACGAATGAAAGCTTTGATTTTGTCCACAAAATCGATTATCAAGCTTCCTTTCCCTTGGAGTTCCAGGTTCAGTGTGTTCAACTGTCTAAATATGTCAACAAGATAGGCTAGCCGTATTTCGAAGCTATCTGCAGACCATGCTGACAGCAAATCTTGCTTGTTCTGTATTCTGAGAAAGAGGCTGATCTCTTCTCTGAGCTCAAATACACGTTGAACTACATTTCCTTTTGATAGCCAGCGAACTGCTGTATGAAATAGGAGGGTCTCATGAGCTGCATCCATATCTTGGCAGAGTCTCTTGAAAAGGCGTGTGTTAAGAGCACTACCTTTACAAAGTTAACTGTCTTTATAATTGTATTCAGAGTGTCCTGTAATTCTGAGGGTAGCGTTTTTGATGCAAGAGCTTGCCTGTGGATCATGCAGTGAAGAGGGATAGCATTTGGTGCTTTTGTATAACTCTTGTAACAAAACCTGACTGAGAACCCAACATGGCTGGAGCCCCGTCTGTGCATATCCCACAAAGATTGCCCCAGTCAAGACCTTCAGATTCAAAGAATTCTGTAAGTTTCTGCATTACATCTTCACCTTTTGTAGATTGTTCAAGAGGCTCACAAAACAAGAATTCCTCCTTCAGATCCTCATCATGAACATACCTTACAAAAGCCAGGAGTTGTGAGCAGGACTGGACGTCAGTGGACTCATCGAGTTGAATACTGAATAATCCAGCTCTTTTGATTTCCTGTATCACCTGCTCTCTGATGTCATCAGATATTTGGGAGATTCGGCGTTGCACTGTATTATTTGAGAGTGAAATAGCATTCAGCTTTTCAGCACTTTTCTCACCCAAAACAAGCTTTACCATTGTTTTGGCACATGGCAAAATTAATTCCTCCCCAATTGTGTGAGGCTTCTTTTTCTTTGCTATTTCAAGGGCTACAAGAAATGATGCCTCCACTACGGCAGCATTTTGTTGATGAAAGGAACCACTGGCATCAAGTCGCTGTCTCTTCATGTTCAATTCTTGTCGACT
>NC_059304.1:24776637-24804137 GCF_017591435.1 Portunus trituberculatus
TCATTGTCTTCATTACACTAAAACAATATTCAAAGCTCTCTATACATCCTTATTAGAAATTTAGAGGAATAAACTTTTATGACGGTTCATTAAGATATAAGTTAATAATGAGATCGAAACATGTGCTACGATGCTTGGCGACGCCGCAGCCGGGGAATCCCCGTTAGGTCTCCTCCCCCCATCAGCGGCCTTCATATTTGTGTCGGACTATAGGCTGAGACACGGCCCCCTGAAGAGACGGCCGCTCCACTGGGGGTAGACGACGTCAAAAAAGTAGGTATAGTCTTTCCACTCTATGAAGTCCGTTCAGGGCAGGGCACATTCTGGAATTCCCATGAGTGCGACGTTGCCAGTTCGACTCCCAATTATCAGATTAAGTACCGACCCACCACCCATCTGTTAATCTCTCTCTCTCTCTCTCTCTCTGTAATTATTATTATTATTATTATTACTATTATTATCATTATTATTATTTAGGTAGTGTGGAAAAAAGTCGAAATGAATAATAATAAGTAATACTCCGGCGCCTTAGTTTTTGGTCCATATTCTCTCAAACTTTCAGAAAACCCATTTTGTGTGTGTGTGTGTGTGTGTGTGGTGTATATATATATATATATATATATATATATATATATATATATATATATATATATATATATATATATATATATATATATAAAACCGCCACATTTGGCGGGAAACCTGCCAACTCTGGCCTGGCCTGACTTGACCCAGCGCCCAGCGGAGAGATGAAAGGGGACACCACCACCACCACCAACATGGGAAAAAAGCGCTGCCACATGCCATAGAATTTATGCAAATCGTCGTTATCATCGTAAACATAGACACTCATTGTACTGTGTAACTTCCTTTACTATACACGCAATGCATAAAATATCACTTTCAAACAGCACATGGATGATAAATAAGAGAGAGACGCATGTACGAAGGTTGATTTGGCAGAATGGCTAGTTGTAAACGACCATACCTGCCCCACCCTGAACGGACTTCATAGAGTGGAAAGACTATAGGGGGGACACTAGCTCGCGGTCAAGGCCTAAGTATACCTGGGTGTGTGAGGTCCGACCCTGAATTCCTTTCTTTTCTCGTCCTCCTCCCATTTTATTTATCTAATTATATATTAAGAGAACAATACTGTAGGTGTAAGAAACATTTTTTTGCACTAATAGTTACTTACACACACAACTGCATAAAAGAAAGTCTCTCTCTCTCTCTCTGATGATGATAATAATAATAATACAACTGCGGGCCATAAGACGGCAGAACTTCATTCCTACAAAGCACAGCAGAGTAAGTAACTGTTTTAATTTTCTTCTCTGTATTCTAGTATTTCCTCTGCTTTCTATATATTTCTTTTATGTTTTCTATGGGGAAAACTGTCTTCTTTCTCTATCTCCAAACTGTATTTCCTCTGTCTTCTATGAGTAACACTATTTCTTCTCTATATTCTATGGGGGAAACTAGATTTTCTAGTATATATATATATATATATATATATATATATATATATATATATATATATATATATATATATATATATATGCTAGAAGAAATCTAGTTTCCCCGATAGAATATAGAGAAGAAATACAGTGTTACTCAGAAGACAAAGAAATACAGTTTTCCCCATAGAAAACATAGAAGAAATACATAGAAAACAGAGGAAATACTAGAATACAGAGAAAAAAATTAAAACAGTTACTTACTCTGCTGTGCTTTGTAGGAATGAAGTTCTGCCGTCTTATGGCCCGCACCCATTTCTCCAATTCTTCATTGTGTTGTGGGAAGGAAAAGACGCTCACTTTCGGACCGTTTGGATAACTTCCATTGTACTTTGGAACACAACACATGTATGGCATTGTAAGCACCTAAAAAGATCACAGCAATAATATTCTGAAGCTTGTTTTCTGCCTTAACATTCGCTGAGCGCAGTACCGACAGAGCGTGACCTCTCTCTACAGCTGCCTTTTCATCACTACTACTTACCTGCTTGACCTGACGCGCCACCCTACTGTCCCCCCCATAGGTGAGGCTGCCTCATCAGGGGGCCGTGGCTGAGACAACTTCGCTCTCTCTCTCTTTCCTTGTGTAATTCACTGTTTGATCTGCTGCAGTCTCTGACGAGACAGCCAGACGTTATCCTACGGAACGAGCTCAGAGCTCATTATTTCCGATCTTCGGATAGGCCTGAGACCAGGCACACACCACACACCGGGACAACAAGGTCACAACTCCTCGATTTACATCTCGTACCTACTCACTGCTAGGTGAACAGGGGTTACACGTGAAAGGAGACACACCCAAATATCTCCACCCGGCCGGGGAATCGAACCCCAGTCCTCTGGCTTGTGAAGCCAGCGCTCTAACCACTGAGCTACCGGGCCGGTTGTGTGTGTGTGTGTGTGTGTGTGTGTGTGTGTGTGTGTGTGTGTGAGAGAGAGAGAGAGAGAGAGAGAGAGAGAGATATTACATTCTCATATAAGGAAAGGATATGATATAATATAAATTTATCATAGATATATGTATGTACAGTACGTGGTTTATGAAGAAATGTTACACGAAAAGTTTATTTCTTATTTTCAATATTCATTTAGTTGGGAATAAGGAGTGGCGAATGACCTGACACGGCGAAATCCCCTGAGACATCTTGGCTACGACAATGCTCTCTCTCTCTCTCTCTCTCTCTCTCTCTCTCTCTCTCTCTCTCTCTCTCTCTCTCTCTCTCTCTCTCTCTGTGTGTGTGTGTGTGTGTGTGTGTGAGAGAGAGAGAGAGAGACTGCATTCTCATTTAAGGAAAGGATATAATATAAATTTATCATAGATATATGTACATTTATAATAGATATATGTATGTACAGTACGTGGTTTATGAAGAAATGTTACACGAAAAGTTTTTTTTTTAATTTATTTTTGATATTCATTTAGTTGGGAAATAGGAGTGGTGAGTGACCTGACACGGCGAAATCCCCTGAGACCTACTAGGGTGAGACAACTGCTCTCTCTCTCTCTCTCTCTCTCTCTCTCTCTCTCTCTCTCTCTCAGTTTGTGTGGATTTGTGTGCTTATGTCTGAGAGAGAGAGAGAGAGAGAGAGAGAGAGTCAGGTCACTCACCACTCCTTATTCCCAACAAAATGAATATTAAAAATATAATAATAATTCGTGTAACGTTTCTTCATAAACCATGTACTGTATATACATATATCTGTTATATATTTGCATCCTTTCCTTATATGAGGATGTAATTGAATCTTCATATCACAGACACACCCACACACGTACGTACGCACGCACACACACACACACACACACACACACACACACACACGGCCCGGTAGCTCAATGGTTAGGGCGCTGGCTTCACAAGCCAGATGACCGGGGTTCGATTCCCCGGCCGGGTGGAGATATTTGGATGTGTCTCCTTTCACGTGTAGCCCCTGTTCACCTAGCAGTGAGTAGGTACGGGATGTAAATCGAGGAGTTGTGACCTTGTTGTCCCGGTATGTGGTGTGTGCCTGGTCTCAGACCTATCCCAAGATCGGAAATAATGAGCTCTGAGCTCGTTCCGTAGGGTAACGTCTGGCTGTCTCGTCAGAGACTGCAGCAGATCAAACAGTGAATTACACACACACACACAATTCAGTTCAATTAAATTTTATTGACCACGACAACAAATTTTAATACAGCTGAAGGAATGGTCCAGAAAAATAGACAAAGTGTTAACGATCTCGTTACACATAAACCAAATCACCATACATTAGCTTTTCAAGCATGACAACACAATATTATCACAATAACTCACAAAATAAAACAAACAAACAAGCAAACTAAAGAAAATAAGAAAGTTCTCTTAAAGCTACCACCCAAAGAATACACAAAGCTTAATCTTAGGAAATATATTCAAAAGAAAAAAAAAAAAAAAAAAAACGTTAAACTAACCACATAAAACTGAAACCTTGGCAACAATAAAATTAATAAAACCCAGTAAACTTACATCAATTCCTAAAACATTAAACTAACCACATCAAACTAAAGCCTTGTAAACACAATAAAAGTAATAAAACCGAAGTAAACTTACATGAGTTCCTAAAAATCTTATAACATTCAAGTAACTGGAATTAATTTAATTTAACTTTAGAAGTGTATTGAAAAGAGTGACCAATTGTCTATGGCTTATAAATATCCAATATTTTATACAAAATACAACATCTTTCAGCATCGCTATATCTGTCAGAGAACAAATCAGAGATATTAGAGAAATTATAACTTTGTCTTAAGTGTTGAGTGAAGGTGCACAGCTCAACAACATGTGCCTCTGTTTGGATATCCCCACATACACAGAGTCTTTCTTCCAAAGGTACCCTTCCTCGTCCTCTCCTCTTCCACCTACCAACTTCTACGGCAAGTGAATGCGCAGACACCCGGAAACGCGTGAACGCAACCCGGTGAAATTCCTTTATGTGTGTATCTGTATTATACACAGAATGGACAGAAAGGGTAGGGTTTCTTACTTTGTAAGTGAGACGTTTTGAGAAGGTTGAATTATAAATATTTTCTTTCATCTCATTAACACCTTCATCTATGTCACTTGTTGAGTCATACAACAAACTTTCAATATAAGTACGTGTCCGATAACGATATTCTGAGGAAATTTTTATTGCTAAAGCTAACGTGTCATCCACCATTGTTTCTCTCTCTGACCACATCTTTGAGAAAAACCTTCTCTGTTTATCCTTAACTATAGAGTGTAATGGTGGGTAACCCGCCTCCACTAAACAAACATCGGTACAAGTACTCAATCTTACATCAAGTAAATTTTTCAATGACCAATTATATAATTTTCGTACCGGTGTCCCGTGATATAGTGTGGCTGTGACAGTGTTTAGATGCGTCTTCTGCGCATGCGCGATCCGGGAGTAGACGACGCCGCGGCTTGCTGTGACAAAGTATGGCATGGAAACATCCAACGGGATTATGGAGAAGGTATGATAAACATTTCAAGGCCCATGTTTAGTGTGTCATTGAAAAATGAGCTATATTAACACTGTTTTCAGTCGCAGCATATTTTAGGCCACCCATATCAAACAAATAGTGATATTTCTGCTCTTTGGTTCTTTTTCTACCATAGTGAGGCATTAGTCTTTCCACCGATACATGCTGAAAGCCAATGGCTACTGTAATATTAAAAAAAAAAAAAAAAATCGAATTGTTTAAATTCACACAATATCACTTGTCACATAGCTATAGGCATGACATAATATATAGCGTCTGTCGTTCGCTCCCGGGTCGCGCATGCGCAGAAGACGCAACTAAACACTGTCACGGGCCACACTTTGGCATGTGACACCGGCCTTAGATCTGCGTCCAGGACTCACATCCGTATAAAATAGAGGTCATTAAACAAGCATCGAATATGCGTCTCTTGATACGAAATGGTATATCATTATTTTTCCTTAAGAAGGAGATGAATTTAATGACATGAGACATTTTTGCATCAGCGTGAGTCCTGACTGACGAAGAGACCGATCCGTCGGCAGTGAACATAGATCCCAGGTACATTATACCGTGTGCACCGCCCGATTCCTAAGGGCCATACCAAGAGTCGCGAAGGCCAAGGCACGGACCTTCCCTTCGACCAGCAAGGCAAAGCCTTCGTTCGCCCTTACTTTCAATTCGTACAAAGAGTCGCCGTGGAAGGTAGGGCCGCGAGAGGTCTGCCGCTAGCATGAGTTGGTAACAGTTGTTTCGGTATTGGTATGACTGTAATCCGGATTTGAGCTCCACGAACGACAACAAAACCACAGTGCGCGCTACAAGAATGGAGGGAAGAAGCTGTGACCGGGCCTCGCCACTCACGCACGAGCAGAGAATAATGATTCTCAATCTTGTGAAAGAGAATAAAGACTTGCAAGACCGCTCAACAAACCCAGCTAGCCTTCACAAGAAAAAAAAAAAATAGCTTGGGAGGAGATCACCAAGTCATTTAATGCCATTAATATTTTTTTAATATTAAGATATTTATAGCTAAATCAAAATTCAAGATTTTAGCATCAGCTGGTGCTTAGAGAGAAACTGACAATGTGAAAAAGAGGCAGGCTCAGGTAGTGAGTAACAAGCCCACATGTGATCAGAGTTATTGAATGTCTGTGTCCTCAAGCATTCCCTATTGAAACCTGGCTTGCCACACACTTAAATAATTTTTCTTTTCAAGTTTTGTATATGTATAGCACTACTGAATGTTTATTGTTGTTGCTCAATTTCACTATGTATTTATAACAGGTGTATTCAACAACTTTACAGACTGCAGTGTTTTCATAATTTCCAGAATTCTTAACTGTCTTTTTTTCTGTATCCTACCATTATCCCTAAAGTGGTAATTTATCATGTGTTTGGAAATCATTGTCCTACAAAATCCATATCAAGAAGCAGTGGTAGTTCATTACAAGAGTTGAGAAATTTGTATTCTTTGGGATCTGCTAGACCACAATTTGTATGCATATCATTAAAATTTCCATAGTTAACACATTAGTATAGTCAATCATGAATTACATTAATCATGGCCTGAAATGGTTTGGATACAGGACTAATACATCTTGAGAACTACAATACTGTCAGTATACCTATACGTATACTTAATTAAATCCTTGCACATCACACCCAACTCAGTGAAAAGTTATCTGTTGACTTAGCTTTAACATTATTGCACTTAATGCTTATGTCACTCACTGTCTTTGTTGAGAGAGAGAGAGAGAGAGAGAGAGAGAGAGAGAGAGAGAGAGAGAGAGAGAGAGAGAGAGAGAGAGAGAGTTTGATAAGACTGACTATATCATATTGTAACAGTAATGATTCAACCACAGGTTTTTCTAACTTTGTTCTTACTGCATTAATGTTCCAAGCCAACACATTAATATCTTTCACTGTTTGTTGTCGTGGTCTTTCTAAAAACACATCAAATTAAACTTATCAATAACTTGACCGTCTTTGTACAGCTGGCGTTCTTTATAATTGATGTGAATATTGGATCCTGCATTCTCAGGCCTTTCCTTTTCGGTCTTTTCGGCTTCCTTCAGTCGTTTCCATTCTTCTCGTATAGCGGGATGCGTGTCTTTTTTAATGAAGATCTTCTTGTAAGGTTCACCAGCTTCTTTCAGGTGTTTTGCTCTCTCCAACACATCGTCGCGTACTTCACGAGTGTTGACGGTAATCAAGACAGGCCGGCGTCGCCCTCCTGGTTTGCCAAGACGTCGTGCAGCCTTTATTTCCGCCGATGCGCCAATTATTGTCCACACTTTTTGTACTTTGGCATCATCTGTGGTTGCTCCGTCTACTGTTTCCTGTCCTTCAGGAAGACCAAGCAGGACTAGGTTACATTCTCTTGCTTTTCTATCAATGTCTTCAAGAAATCGCTGTTGCTTGGCAATGATCTCTTGTTGTTTGGTAACCTGTTCTCGGAGATCCTTCACCTGCTTGTTGATGTCACTGTCAGGTGATGTTAGGGCTTTTTTTAAGTCGGCAACTTCAACAATCAAGGTTGTCAGTTGTGTCATAATAGCATAATTTCCATCTTCATCAGAAGCCTGTGTTGAAAGAATACTTTGTATCAAGTCTTCTTTTTTTATTGAATTTAGCTGGTGCTGTGACAGCTTGCGTAGCTCACCTAGTGGTCTCGCCATGAGTGCTCGAAGTGGTTCGTGAACTTGAACCTGGATGACAGGTATTCATGAGCTTTCAGATTAGCGTCTTCGTTGCCTAGCAACCCATAATATCCAGTGCGCATGCGCAAATCTGGATCACCAGATTGAGGGGGGGTATACTAGGAACAGTAACTTTCTCAAAATAATTCTAATAAAGCCCAACACCTTCCAAGCACTCAATCATGGCTAAAGTATTCTCACCATCTTCAAGTACCAGGTAGTCTTCTATCACGGCCAGGGGACTTGTAGTTTAACAGCAAAACTGAGAATAGCTGGGAGCTTTCTTATGGCTGTTGTTTACTCGTCCGCCATGCTTGACCACACCACGTTACACACACACACACACACACACACACACCGTCGTCACGTTCCATACATTATATTGTATAACGTGATGTGCCAAAAGCAGCATATGTGTGTGTGTGTGTGTGTGTGTGTGTGTGTGTGTGTGTGTGTGTGTGTGTGTGTGTGTGTGTGTGTGTGTGTGTGTGTTAGAGAGAAGAGGAGGAAGGGGTGAGATTAGACCTCATTTACTGACCTGCCAATCAGGAAAAGGTGTGGGAGGGGCTTATTTTGGGGGGTTCTGTCGTCTTACTGATAAACGAGTATAGTACATCGTGTGATCCTGTATTATACGCGTCTCCATTCTCCCCATTGCTGAGCTAGGCTGATAACGCTTTTCAGCAGATGCCAAGAAGGCCTCATCGGCGAGAGAAAAAAAAGCGGAGTCGGAGTCGGAGTCGCAACCTTCAAATTTCTTGGAGTCGGAGTCGGAGTCGGACTTTTGAAAATCCGACTCCACACCCCTGGACTTTAACTCAGCCTGTTCTTGTGCTATACATGATAGAGGTACTTGAGCCTTCCATCTCCTGAATCTCACGCACTTTATATATCTGCTCGGAATCATGCCAAGTATGTTCTTCAACTTACCAAACACTCCTTCACAAGTAGAAAATGTCAAAATCTTTCAAATTCAAACTCCCCAAGAGACATCTGGCATCTAGCCAAAAACATCTCAAATAACTTCACTTCGTCATCTTTCCCTCCTTTATTTCATCCTGATGGCACCACTGCCATCTCTTCTGTCTCTAAAGCTGAACTCTTCTCTCAAACCTTTGATCACAACTCCACCTTAGATGATTCTGGGCTTGTCCCTCCCTCTCCTCCTCCTTCTGACTATTTCATGTCTACAAGTAAAATTCTTCGTAATGATGCTTAGCTGGCCTAAACCCTCGGAAGGCTTATGGTACTGATAGGGTCCCTCCTATTGTTCTCAAAAACTGTGCTTCCGAGCTTACACCTTGCCTGGCTAAACTCTTTCAACTTTGTCTTTCGACTTCTACCTTTCCTTCTTGCTGGATGTTTGCCTACATTCAGCCTGTTCCTAAAAAGGGTGACCGTTCTAATCCCTATAGCTTTAATCTCTTGCTTGTCTAAATTCTTTTTTTAATTTATCCTGAATAGGAACATTCTCAAGCATCTGTCACTTCACAATCTTCTGTCTGATCGCCAGTATGGCTTCCGTCAAGGTCGCTCTACTGGTGATCTTCTGGCTCTCCTTATTGAGTCTTGGTCATCCTCTTTTAGATATTTCGGTGAAATTTTTTGCTGTAGAGTTAGACATATCAAAAACTTTTGATAGATCTTGACATAAAGCTTTGACTTCAAAACTGTTCTCCTACGGCTTCTATCCTTCTCTCTACAACTTTTTTCTCAAGTTTTCTTTCCGACCGTTCTATTGCTGCTGTGGTAGGCGGCCACTGTTCTTCTCCTAAATCTATTAATAGTGGAGTTCCTCAGGGTTCTGTCCTGTCATCCACTTCTTTCTATTATTCATTAATGACCTTCTTAACCAAACTTCTTGCCCTATCCACTCCTCCAATAATGATACCACCTTACATCTTTCCACGTCCTTTCAGAGACGACCAACCCTTCAGGAAGTCAACAGATCACGCAGGGACGCCACAGAACGCCTGATTTGCGATCTTTCTAAGATTTTCGATTGGGGCAGAGAAAATCTAGTAGTTTTCAATGCCTCAAAAACTCAATTCCTCCATCTATCAACTCGTCACAACCTTCCAGATAACTATCCCCTCTTCTACAATGACACTCAACTGTTTCCCTCTGCCAAAATCAATATCCTCGGTATGTCCTTTACTCATAATCTTAACTGGAAATTTCAGATCTCATCTCTTGCTAAAAGAGCTTCTATGAATTTCGGTGATCTGAGGCGTCTCCGCCAGTTTTCTCGCCCCTTCAACTGCTAACTCTATACAAGGGCCTTATCAGCCCCTGTATGGAGTACTCTTCGCATGTTTGGGGGGATCCAGTCACACACTTTTACTAAATAGGGTGGAATCAAAAGCTTTTCGTCTCATCAACTCCCCTCCTCAGCATATTTCTCAGCGCCGAAATGTTGCATCTCTTTCTATCTTTTATCGCTATTTTCATGCTAACTGTTCTACTGATCTTGCTAACTGCATGCCTCCCCTCCTTCTGCGGCCTCGCTGCACAAGGCTTCCTCTCATCCCTATTCTGTTCAACTTTCTAACGCAAAAGTTAACCAATACTCTCAATCATTCACAACTTTCACTGGTAAACTCTAGAACATCCTCCCTGCATCTGTATTTCAGACTTCCTACGACTTGTTTTCTTTTAAGAGAGAGGTATCAGGCATTTCCTCCCTAATTTTGGTTGATGCTTTTCCTGTTTGTAGAGAGCCAGCATTCAAATGGACCTTTCTTCTAATCTTTTTTTTTTTTTTTTTTGTAATTGGCTGTCCCTCTTTCTCACATAATATATATATATATATATATATATATATATATATATATATATATATATATATATATATATATATATATATATATATATATATATATATATATATATATATATATATATATATATATATATATATATATATATATATATATATATATATATATATATATATATATATATATATATATATATATATATATATATATATATATATATATATATATATATATATATATATATATATATATATATATATATATATATATATATATATATATATATATATATATATATATATATATATATATATATATATATATATATATATATATATATATATATATATATATATATATATATATATATATATATATATATATATATATATATAGCCAAGTGAGAAAGAGGACAAAGAAAAAAAGAAGATTAGAAGAAAGGTCCATTTGAATGCTGTCTCACAAACAGGAAAAGCATCAACCAAAATTAGGAGGAAATGCCTCGATACTCTTAAAAAAAATATATATATATATATATATATATATATATATATATATATATATATATATATATATATATATATATATATATATATAACTATTAATATCGTAATACAAAGCCCGTGAAAAGTACACAATTGCTGATAAAATCTGCCACACGTGAGCACACCACCAACAACACTAGACGTAAACAATACACATGGTGACGTCAGCGGTTCCAATAATGCCGAAGTGCCTTAGTCTAATACATCTTGCGCTCCTCCCACCATGCACTCCTTTCACACTGGCTGCCTCACACATCCTGTTAGATGTCTAAGCATTTGTTTCAAGACTAGTTTACCATCACAACCAGCCTATTATCATTATACAATCAAAAATAAATGTTGACTACACTATTCCAAGAGACTATTTTGACACAGAGGTTAGAAGTTGAACCCAGACTAGTGACAATATCTTCACAATGTCTCTCAGTCACCTCAACACACCAAGCACAACTCAGAAGATGTCTACACCACTCGTAATGTAGCAGATTGACGTGACACTGCTGATGGCGCCTCGACTTACGAGTGAACAATATTTTCTAAAGAAGAGGGAATCTGATGCATTATCATCCTATCATGCTCCAGGAAGTCACCATTGTATACACAATCATGTGTAAAATGTCAGGTCAATGAGATTAATACAAATATGAAAACAATGACCAAATTGAAAACAAATCTTTACGAGCGGATATCTCAAAACTAGGTTTTTTTACACTTAAAAGATTTCTCTAAATTGATGTAGACTCTGATCCCCTTTTGTTTGGTATCGTTTTAAAAAACAACTCAAATGCAATATTTTGTGGGCCCAGATTTTTGATAATGTCAATTGAAAATGACATACAGACCCATAGACGATTGCTTTTTTTTCATAAACGATTGATTTTTTTTAAGACAAAAAAAAAAAAAAAAAAACTGCGCCCTGAATAGTTGCGTATATGTACAAAGTTTCTATGGTGTTTCTATCATAGTAATGAACTGAATCGTAAAGAATGTGAAATAAAAAAAAAAAAAACGAAAACAACGCAGTTTTTTTTCTCCGCAACCATTCACCAAAACTTGATGAAACTGACAGAATGGCCTATTTTTACCCCCGTCAAACAAAATATTAAAGTTTCAAAACAATTGGGCTTACCGTATGAAAAAAAGCTATTTTTTTCTGTACCCCCCCTTCATCTTACCTCATCTTATTCTACTTTACCTAAAGGCAAATTTACACGTGTCAATAAGCGACTGAAATCCCAAGTCATTAGAGGTATCAACAAAGCCCTTCTAGTCAGAACACATTCACACATAGCGATTGGGAAGTATCAGCCAGTTGGTTGGCGGGAGGTGAATGTAAATAAACAGCTACCCAGCAAGATGTCTTCCTCCGGTGACAATGCCGAAGCGGTGGTTGCAGTTCTTTTGGTGTACCGGAAGCTTCAACGGAAAAGAAAATGCCTGTGGAATGTGGATACATCTCTGGCTAAGTAGAAGAGAAGAAAGGAGTGTCTACCACACTCTTTTACCTCAGCTGAGCTTGGCAGCTATCTCATCGAATGTCGATTTGTGCAAGCTTTTTTTTTTTTTATCGCTGTATAAATTCATTTTTAGGGTTCCAGATATGTTCTGTTTTCCTCAATAACTCCAGCATCTTCTTCTCTACATCTGGACACCACATTTTCAAACCTTTCTCCGTGACATCAAAAGTTCACAAGTAAGCAAAGTCGCAAACCGACTTAACAAGACCAACATTTCGATCTTGTTTTGCGACTGGTTTTCCAGTCGATAGGCACCGATATTCAGTCAGAAACTCTACCGACTGGCAATTTCAGTGGCACATGTGTGACATGTGTGAACGAGCCTTTACATACCTTATTTAACTTTACCTTCCAATTAGATTACAAATTTCTTGTCCTTATAACAATCGCTGAAGAAAAAATTTTCTTCTTTGCAAGCAAGACGAATAGTTGAATGGACAATGGTTTACATTCTCTTTAGGCTCCAATTTTTTTTCTTTTTTTTTTCCAGCAACATGAAGATCCTCGTGGTGGTGTTGATGGCAGTGACGTGGGCAGAGCTTAGTGGTGCTTTAGATAATGGTCTGGCCCTCACCCCTCCCATGGGTTGGCTCACCTGGGAGAGGTTCAGATGTAACTTGGACTGTGTAAATGACCCATACAACTGTATCAGGTACGCAGCTTGTGTACTCGTACAATGTTTCATTAGTCTGCATCCAACCTAGTATGCATGATGTAGACACTTGGCCTGGCAGTGAGTTAAACCATAGAGTCCGAATACTTCACATGTGTCGACGGATCTGCCTAAATATTGAGCGGGCAAAGTCTCAAAACAAAGAAAATAGGTGTCCTGACTTTATTTTTTTTACCTAAACTCTTCAAATATTGCATGTACTCCCTTACTAGTAATGCGCAGACCCATGAAGTTACAGAGTCTATGGTATGACCAATTGTTTTATTCTCGCGCTTTTCATACCCAGGAATGTAAATACATTCCCAGTCGCAGTGTGTTTCTACGATTCTTGAGTTTGTCTTGTGATGTATTTTGTTTCTAGGCAAGTGTTTCTTTTACCTGAATAATGAGGTGTCCCGCATCCCTGCCTGAACCACGTGTGCGTTTCTAGGTAAGTAACATGTTGAAAGCTAGTGAGAAAATGATTGAGAGAGAAAGAAAAACGAGGTTTTTTTTTTTTATTCGTATTTTTTTTCCTGCGTGTAATTATATGATCAATGAAACTTTATTTATTTTTTTCTCATTTTATGTAATTTTTCTGTTTTATGTTACTAGGAGAATGACTGAGGAATACGAAAGAAATGAGAATAGTAGAAATTATTATTAGGTAAATATTCCAAAGCTTTATTTGTTCATGTTTGTCTTACTTTATTTAGTTATACATCATATTTTCTAATTTTCATATTATAACTATTCCAGTAAGCATTTATCCTTATAACTATCTCACATAAGTTTGCATAGCATCATGTAACCTGACATAGCCTACTAAAGACTAATAGGAGATGGAATAGTCTTTCATGAAATTGTACATGCTATTCTTATTTGAAGTGAGTTATTTTTGTGTGAAATAATTTGTGAACTTCCTACTTAAAACTACCCTAATTGTTAAGAGGCTATACTCACCGTGGTGAGAAATAGCTGATAGGGAGTGGCAAGGGAATTTCCCCAGTGGCGCCATTATCACCGCCTACTTATTTCTCCAACAACGCTCAACCTACGTAATCTCTGCCTTTGTCTTTCTTTCTTTCTTTGTGTTTCTATATAGATGGGTGCATTTCCAATGTTATTTCAGGAATTATTACAACTTTTGTTCCGCATCACCACTGAAGTAAAAATCAAAGGGTGTTTTCTGTATAAAGGTTTCGCTCTTCTAGTCGTAAACGTGGCATATGAGCGAGGGAGGGCGAGATGTCGCCTCCTTCATCACAACATCAGTGAAGGAATTCTTGGCGTCGCAGGCACGCGTTGTTGTTATGGATCATTGTTCGGCTTCAAGTTTTCCATATAGCCACCTTCATAGTCAAGCTAAGGCTTCTAACAGATGGCAGCACCGTCGCTGTCCTCCAAACTTTAACCCACAGAAAAGTGGTGAGGCACCCCAATCTGGCAGGAAGCCAAGTACTATGTCCTTCAAGAGGGTATGTTTTAACTGTGGACTGCTTGGCCACAAAAAGCATGAATGTAGGAGCCGGGCACGTTCACTGGAGAATAGGAGACGGCTGGTCTTCGAGCCTTGTTGTTGGAGCTGTGGGATGCGGGGGCACAATTAAGTCCCAGAAATGCTGCCAGCCTAAGGATGTGGTGACGCCATCAGGAAACATGAAGCAGCTAGGAGCCAGTAAGGCGTCCGACGCCATCAAGGTAGCGGGCAGTATAAATGGGCACCGTGTGGAGGTGGTAGTGGATATAGGAGCAGAAAGGACATTCGTGCGTGAGGGAGTGCTACTAGAACGCGGTGTGAAGCGTGTTCGCGAGCAACTGTGCCGAGTTACAGTACCAGTGAAGGGACCTGTGTGGGTGAGACTGGCAGTGGGCAAGGTGACTGAGTGCCTGCCAATATTTGTGGCGGAAATGAAGGATGAATGCCTTTTGGATTTGTATTACCTTAACCGAGTGGGAAGCGTGTGTAGATCTCCGGGGAGGTAGGATGTCAGAGAGAGGCTATGAAGTACATTTGAATCCTAATGGAAAGCTCGCCACGAGGGGAGAAGCAAAGGAACCAAAATGGCAGAAACCAGGGTCCGCCGAGTCGTCCAGTCAAGTTCGCATGCAGAGAGGAAGAGTTGGCCACACCACAACTAGCATGACCGCACATCACACCGCTCCTACCGTAATCACCATTGCCACCAGCGAGAAAGAAAGTAAAACAGAGTTTACCTGGGACAAGCGTAACATAACATACATAAATAATAGGGTAACAAAGGGCCACCAGGGCCCCATCTAGGTTATCCTGTATCACTGTGTTCTCGTTCCTTTACCTTTTCCTTGGCCTGAACTGGTGTCTGTAAGTACTAGTGAGCATAATTCAGTTTTATTGGTTATCAAGTAAATGACGTAAGATACAGAATGCGTCGGTTGCTTTCTTTTCTCCGGCGTCCAACGTCAGGCATTATTATGAAGTAGAATATATTATTCTACAGCCAGAACCTCTTAATGCAAATGGCGGAGCTGATGGCGGAGGAAGGCTACCTGAATGCGGGCTACAATATGATCTCCCTCGATGACTGCTGGCTGGCACATGAGCGAGACGAGCAGGGGCGGCTGCAGCCAGATCCGGACCGTTTTCCTTCCGGCATTCCAGCCTTAGCTAATTTCGTAAGTTTATTACATAACACTTTGTTCTATGTCATCTTGCTTTAAAACGCCACCTTCTCTTACGTCACAATGAAATTTCCCATGCATTGCTGTCTTCCTGCTTTCATACTCCACACTCCTATATCAACCGTTTGGGTTTTCTCTATTTCATTGAATTACTTATAACCGTTTTTATTACCACTTTCATTAATTTTGTTCTCTTGGTTGGGGAACGAATGGAAGCAATGGAATACATAACATTCATCATCCTTGAAGTTTTTAAATATTTCAAGTTACGTCTCCCACAAGGTCCACGGTAAAGGGTTGAAGTTTGGCATTTACGAGGATTTGGGCACCAAAACTTGCGCTGGTTACCCAGGCGTCCTCGGTCATCTTCAGACGGACGCCAACACTTTCGCGGAGTGGGGTGTTGATTATATCAAGTTGGATGGTTGTTATTCTTCTCAAGAAGAAATGGACGAAGGTACGTATATGGATCTGTATTATTTTTTTCTCATTCTTTCCTCACTAAGAGTGAGAATGAAAAGAAAAATGGACAAAGAGCAAAGGCCAGGCTGATACCGAAGAACAAACCTAAAAATATGTAGAAATACTCATGAGAAAACAGAAAAGTAATAATAAGAAAAAAAAAGCTACTATTTTTTACAAAGCAAGTAACTGCTGATGTGTTTGAATTATTAGATATAATTATAAAATTTCATCCTTCACACTTTAGGGAGACGCAACTATGTTCTTTTGACAAGTAACATTTGTAGTTTGTATTACATATGCATCAATTCTGTTGAGAATACCATAATTGGTCCGTATGGGAGACCAGGTCTAGTTGTTACACGGGTAAGTTGTTACAAGGCTGTTATTTCAAATTTCTCGATGTGGATGGCGCGTGGGATTCAAACCGTTTAAAAGCATTCTTCAAACCATCTTAACTGCCACTGAGTGTTGCATTGACGGACGTTCGCAGCCAAAGGTATGGCTTAAAAACATTTTTTTTATTAGAAAAGTAATCTTTTTGTCTCAATAGTTAATCCTTAATTGACTAAACACGCACGATATCAATTGAGTATGTTTGTAGCTCATTAAGATATACTTGAAGTGTTCTTGAATACCTGAAGTCATGCCATAGATACCACACATTGTTAGTGGTTACCGTTATACACGGACATGTATGGATGGGGCTAATTGTTACAGTTTATCAACTTATACCAGGTATATAACACCTCGTATTTCAGGGAAACACATCATGCCCAGAAATTAAAAAAGGAAGACTACCAGAGGGAATTTTTCTCTTAATGTCATGGAAAGAGCTGCTAAGAAAGGTTTTGTTTGAAAATAAGTCGTTGCGGAATGTTGCCAAAGATTTTGAGGTAGATGTAATGCTTCTTGAAATTGATTTCCACACTGCACTAAAATTTGATGCAAGATTGACGACAGCCGTACAAAACAAAAAGGAAGTAGCTTCGCTGTGTGCAAGATTATTGAATGGAAAGGCATCATATGCTCGGATTGGTACTCCAACTCTCTTCCAGGTGAAGAATAGAGTGTATGGTCTGTAAAGGCGGCGTCACACTAGCATTTTTTCCGTCGTCTCAGGCGATTTCCGTCGTCTTTTTACTCTTCCGTCAACTCTTTCCGTCGTCTTGAGTCAGACGGAACGCATCGTTTTCGTCTAGCGCCAATTTTTAGTCAAAATAAGAACTATGGTTTCTAATCAATACTTTTATTAAATTTTTTTTTTTTTTTTTTTTTTTTTGTTAAACGGACGAATGCTATTATCATGGCATGAAATTTAAACGAGTTGGTGAATATATGTTTGCATAATTTTTTTTTTTTTTTTTTTCTTCTAGCCTAGCAATGAAAAGTTCCTCAGTTGTTTGTGTACATTTCCAGGGGAGTGCGAATGTG
The DNA here is from genome assembly GCF_017591435.1 of Portunus trituberculatus. Taxonomy (NCBI): domain Eukaryota; kingdom Metazoa; phylum Arthropoda; class Malacostraca; order Decapoda; family Portunidae; genus Portunus; species Portunus trituberculatus. Next base: position 24,794,398 of record NC_059304.1, read on the forward strand.
CGATGCTTTTGAATATTTCCAAGGCAACTTCCAAGTAGCTGGCCAAGATGAGCAGTGGACAAAACACACTGACGAATTTCTCATAGAGAGCATTAGAGGTCACCGTTGCCTTTAGGATCACAGAACAGCTGATTACATTATAAGGTGCAAAAAAGCCACGGCTTGCTGGGGTGAATGAGGAGCCATGTTTGTTTACAATCGACAAGCGCGGCAAAGGCGGAAGCAAGCTTGTGTGTGACGGCCACCGTCTGCAAAAGTTGACAGTCGTCAGAAAATTGACGGAAAAGTGCTAGTGTGACGCCGCCTTAAGGACTAGGCACATACTGACTGCCCCGGCGGACGAGTGTAGGACGCAGTCCGCAGATCGTGTCCGCCTGCAAGACCCTGTCCCTCCCACATGCGCAGATGAGAGAGAGAGAGAGAGAGAGAGAGAGAGAGAGAGAGAGAGAGAGAGAGCAACAGGAAACCTCTCAAGGCAACACATTCAAGCGTTCTGTGGCCCTGGAATCCACAAAACTTTAACGACGCGCTACCGACGTGCGAGCGTACCCCTACCGAAAAATGGCATCCACAGACGCATCAAATGTCGGCGTGACTTCGTTACTAACTAACTACGCTCATCGCTAAAAACTACACCTCCTAAGCTGTAGGCATCACTAACTCTTATATAAATATTTAAGTGCGAAAAACAACCTACTTTTTTAGCCTCATCCAAGCTTTACCTCACAAGAAACATGATTTTGTGATACACATTAGCTACTATGGAATAAACATTCAACCATAAACCATAGCCACTAGCCTACTACATTCTGCCAGTGTTTCTTCTTTTTCGCCGTGGTTTTTGTCGTCAAGCTTGCCTGAAATCACTGCATCCCCAACTTTACATCTCTTTCACCAATGTTAAGGTCTCTTTGTCAGTGAATCATTGGTTCCTTGGTTTATTATGAAGTTCAGTACACATAGTGGAGGGGTTGTTAAGAGTGTTGACTGTGGTGAGTAGTAGCTGTGGGGGCGTTATGCTGTATCGATGTTTACACACTATATAACTTACTCCCAGTGAGATCTAATAGCACTAGTTCAGGAAGTGCTGTGAACCTTCCATTAAAGCTAGTTGTGATCTCGTTGAACGTTTCCCTTTGTGTCTCACAACTCAAGGGGGTAGTCACAGCCTACCCTCTAAAGATAGCTCTCCTTCTTCACACAAAACTACATGCACTTACCACACATACACCCTTCACTCAAAATTAAAATTTAAAAGAAAATTGGGACCCAAAATAAACAACGCCTAGGAGTCCCCTCTGGGAGGGACCAAAATGTCCCCAGGTCGGACACCTCTCCTGTTGAAGACCACAAATGCCTTGACACCTCCCTCAACTTTTTCTACATTAACTTCTGCAACATTCGCGGTCTTAGATCTAATTTTCAATCTGTAGAACACCACCTCTCCTCTACTTAACCTCATCTTCTTTTCCTCACCGAAACACAGCTGTCTGAGGCAACTGACAGTAGCCCTTCTCTGTTCCCTCCTACTTTCTCTATTCTCATTTTCATTCCAAAGCTGGATGTTGCGTCTATGTACGCAACGACTTAACTTGCTCTCGTGCCCACGCTCTTGAGTCTTCCGAATTTTCCACCATCTGGCTACGACTTAACAGTCACTCTCAAACTAAATTCATCTGTGCTGTTTATCTCTCCCCTAACTCTTCTGACTATAGTAATTTCTTCGACTACTTAACTTCTAAAGTGGAGCACATTCTGTCCCTCTACCCTTTCGCTGAGATTTCCATTCTTGGAGATTTCAATGTTCACCACCAGCTTTGGCTTTCCTCTCCCTTCACTGACCACCCTGGTGAACTAGCCTTCAACTTTGCTATCCTCCATGACCTAGAGCAACTGGTGCAACACCCTACTCGTATTCCTGACCGTCTTGGAGACACGCCCAACATTCTTGATCTCTTCCTCACCTCTAACCCTTCTGCTTATGCTGTCACCCTTTCATCTCCGTTGGGCTCCTCCGATCACAATCTCATTTCTGTATCTTGTCCTATTTTTCCAATCCCTCCGCAGGATCCCCAAAGCGAAGGTGCCTCTGGCGTTTTGCCTCTGCCAGTTGGGGGACCTGAGGAGGTATTATGCTGATTTTCCTGGAATGATTATTGCTTCCGTGTCAGAGACCCATCTCTTTGTGCTGAACGCATAACAGAGGTGTTAGTATCTGGCATGGAGGCGTACATTCCTCATTCTTTTCTCAACCTAAACCTTCTAAACCTTGGTTTAACTCAGCCTGTTCTCGTGCTATACATGATAGAGAGGTTGCCCACAAAAGGTACTTGAGCCTTCCATCTCCTGAATCTCATGCACTTTATATCTCTGCCCGGAATCATGCCAAGTCTGTTCTTCAACTTGCCAAACACTCTTTCATAAATAGGAAATGTCAAAATCTTTCAAACTCAAACTCTCCTCGTGACTTCTGGCATCTAGCCAAAAACATCTCAAATAACTTCACTTCTTCATCTTTCCTCCTTTATTTCATCCTGATGGCACCACTGCCATCTCTTCTGTCTCTAAAGCTGAACTCTTTTCTCAAACCTTTGCTCACAACTCCACCTTGGACGATTCTGGGCTTGTCCCTCCCTCTCCTCCTCCCTCTGACTATTTCATGTCTACAATCAAAATTCTTCGTAATGATGTTTTCCATGCCCTTGCTGGCCTAAACCCTCGGAAGGCTTATGGACCTGATGGGGTCCCTCCTATTGTTCTCAAAAACTGTGCTTCTGTGCTTGCACCTTGCCTGGCCAAACTCTTCCAACTTTGTCTATCGACTTCTACCTTTCCTTCCTGCTGGAAGTTCGCCTACATTCAGCCTGTTCCTAAAAGGGTGACCGTTCTAACCCCTCAAACTACCGTCCTATAGCTTTAATCTCTTGCTTGTCTAAAGTTTTTGAATCTATCCTGAATAGGAAGATTCTCAAACATCTGTCACTTCACAATCTTCTGTCTGATCGCCAGTATGGCTTCCGTCAAGGTCGCTCTACTGGTGATCTTCTGGCTTTCCTTACTGAGTCTTGGTCATCCTCTTTTAGAGATTTCGGTGAAACTTTTGCTGTTGCGTTAGACATATCAAAAGCTTTTGATAGAGTCTGGCATAAAGCTTTGATTTCAAAACTGCCCTCTTACGGCTTCTATCCTTCTCTCTGCAACTTTATCTCATGTTTCCTTTCCGACCGCTCTATTGCTGCTGTGGTAGACGGCTACTGTTCTTCTCCTAAACCTATTAATAGTGGTGTTCCTCAGGGTTCTGTCCTGTCACCCACTCTCTTTCTATTATTCATTAATGACCTTCTTAACCAAACTTCTTGCCCTATCCACTCCTACGCTGATGATACCTACATCTTTCCACGTTCTTTCAGAGACGTCCAACCCTTCAGGAAATTAACAGATCACGCGGGGACGCCACGGAACGCCTGACTTCCGATCTTTCTAAAATTTCCGATTGGGGCAGAGAAAATCTAGTAGTTTTCAATGCCTCAAAAACTCAATTCCTCCATCTATCAACTCGACACAACCTTCCAGACAACTATCCCCTCTTCTTCAATGACACTCAACTGTCTCCCTCTTCCACAATGAATATCCTCGGTCTGTCCTTTGCTCATAATCTTAACTGGAAACTTCACATCTCATCTCTTGCTAAAACAGCTTCTATGAAATTAGGTGTTCTGAGGCGTCTCCGACAGTTTTTCTCGCCCCTCCAACTGCTTACTCTGTATAAGGGCCTTATCCGTCCCTGTATGGAGTACTCTTCGCATGTTTGGGGGTTCCAGTCACACAGCTTTGCTTGATAGGGTGGAATCGAAAGCTCTTCGTCTCATCAACTCCCCTCCTCTGACTAACTGTCTTCAGTCTCTTTCTCACCGCCGAAATGTTGCATCCCTTTCTATATTTTATCGCTATTTTCATGGTAACTGTTCTACTGATCTTGCTAACTGCATGCCTCCCCTCCTCCTGCGGCCACGCTGCACAAGGCTTTCTTCTTCCTCTCATCCCTATTCTGTCCAACTCTCTAATGCAAGAGTTAACCAGTACGCTCAATCATTCATCCCTTTCACTGGTAAACTCTGGAACTCCCTCCCTGCATCTGTATTTCCGAATTCCTACAACTTGTCTTCTTTTAAGAGGGAGGTATCGAGGCATTTGCTCCCCTAATTCTGGCTGACGGTTTTGGCACTTTTGTACTCTTTGGAGAGCCAGCGCTCAAGTGGGCTTTTTTCTAACTTTCTTTTTTTTGCTTTTGGCCTCTTGCCCTCTTCCCTACTTACTTGGTTTGGCGGATCCGTGGAATCCGAATACGGATCCGAGTACTTGAGCATTGGGTGGTGCGGCGCTGGATTTGCCTGAGAGCGGGATCCGACTGGCTACCCTCTGACGAATCCAAGCAGCGCGGTACTCGTCTAGCTACCTTTGATAGGCTACTGACGAGACTAATAATTTCTGGAAAACAATTAACACAGTTTAATAAAGGAAGGATGGTAGATTTATAACAATTTATTTCGCTCTGCACAATTACATAATTCTATAGCCATATGGCTATGAAGACGAGTGTTGCATTCTTCCTGTCTCTGTGGTGTCAAGGCTTCAACTGAAACTCCACCCCTATTTATATGATACGTTCTGACGTCACACGGTCACAGCGTATCAGCCAATCAGCCTTCGGAGAAATTGAGGCATGAATGGCAACACTAAATTCATATTCTAAATGTCTCTCGCTGACTAATTTATATAGATATATTTCTAGTCAATACTGCATTTTTTTCTTTTTACTAATAATTAAATCATGAAGCCCAAAAAGCGAAAAACAATATTGAATGATCGCCAGATCCATCAGGATTCACCTCTGCCAGGAAAGTAATGAAGGGTGCTTGACAAACACAGTGACCGTCTTTCTTCTTTTATTGGCAAGCCAACAGAGATACAGGTCCGGTGCGTCCTCACAGCTAGGCTACTACCCGGGAACTGAGTGACGCCAAGCTGTGGGGACAGAGGCTTTCCCGCGCTGCTCCCCAGATGCCAGAGGTCGACATCCTACAACTCCCCCAACAAGCTAAGAACCCTGGCTAATGCAGTGACAGTGTTCTTAAATAAAATAAACATAACCTGGGAGCAGCAAAGAAGCAACATGAAAGAAAACATGAATAAATGACAAGTCCACAATCTAATATCACCACTTGTGATACTTCTGTACCTTCTTACACATAATCCTTCAGCCACCTCGGGGGTCGCCTGGCGCGCCTCCCTTCACCATCCTTTCGGGCGCCTCAGATGTTGCCGCGTTCTCAGATGTTGCCGCGTTCTGAGGGAGATGCGGCCACTACCGTCAAGTCTGACGAGATACTGCCTGTGGTCCCTTGCCTCTATGACGATGCCTGCTCTGTTCCACCTCCTGCCGTGCTGGTGGTCCTGGACGAGAACCCTGTCGCCAGGTGCAAGGGGCGCGCGGGAGCGTGTGACGCTCCTGTCAGCCACCACTCTGTCGTGGTGGTGCGCCATCTGACGTTCTCGCTGCCGCAGCGTCCTTCCCCAAAACTTGTCAACCTCAAGTCTCCTCTTCACTGATGGTACTCCATCCCGTAGCTGGTGGCCTGTTGCTAGCTGAGCTGGTGATCTATTGATGCCCCGTAGAGGTGTGTTAAGGTACTGGTGTAGAGCGGAGAGATCTTATCGTTGTCAAGACTGCCATCAGCTCCAACGTTTCCCCGTAGTATTCTCTTGGCAGACTTCACGGCCACCTCTGCCCTTCCGTTTGACTGTGGGAAGTGCGCCGAGGACACCCGAACACCTACCCCCACTTCTGGAGGAAGCTCTTCATCTCCTCACTCCCCAGATTGGTGCCTCCGTCCATGGAGAGCTGCTCTGGGGCACCCCATCTCGAGAAGTGGTGACGCAGCACGTCCTTAACTCTGCCTGATTCTGTGCCATCAGGCAGGTGAGACACCTCCAGCCAACCCGTCAGCCTGTCTGCGTAGACAATGTAGTCATGCCCCTCCAGCTGAAACAAATCCACCACAGTCTGCTGAAAGGGATAGTCAGGGGGCGGAGTGAAGAGAAGAGGCTCGGGGTTGGGAGGGGGCGTGTGTGTTGCACGTGTCACAGTTAGTGCGGTAATGCCTCAGGTCTCCCTCAATGCCAGGCCAGTATACTGCCTGTCGTGCTCTCCTGAGCATCGAGTCTATGCCCTGGTGGCCTGCGTGGAGGTGGGCTGCAACCTGCTTGCGTAGGAGGTCCGGAATCACCAGGCGAGGATGGTTGCTGTGGAAAGCATACGTCACCAGGCCTCGCGACACCCCAGCCTCTCCCTGATGCTGTAGAAGGGGCGCAGGCATGCCAGCTCCTGGGACCTCTGTGGGTGCCAGTCACCCGCCAGCACCCTGGCCAGCAGTAGTTGGTACACAGGATCGTTCCTTGATGCCTGGAGCACCATGTCCTCGTCGAGGGTGAGGTTGTCTTGCAGTTCTAGTGCAGCAACGGTGGCGACGGCCATGGCTACTGACATCTCCTCATCCTGTTCCTCCTCCAGGGCACCAGGGGCTGCCTTCATAGATGGGTGCCTAGATAGGAAGTCTGCTGCGCAATTCTTCTTTCCCGGCAGGTAGCGGATCGTGAACTTGAATTGCAGCGTCCGCTCCTTCAGCCTGAACAGCCTTGGGTTGGCGACATCCGTGAGCGCTTTATCACCCAACAGGCCCACCAGAGGACGGTGATCAGTCACCAGGATGAGATTGGGGCAGCCTAGAAGGAAGAGGCGGGCCTTGTGGAGGCAGTATGCGACTGCCAGTGCCTCACCTTCTATGGGCGCGTACCCTTGTTCAGCCGGAGTTAAGTGGCGGCTACCACAGAGAGCCAGGCGCCAGCCCCCCTTGCAGCAGAGTGGGGCCTCAGGCGACACGCAGGAGCAGTGCTGTTGCAAGATGACGAAGCCTATGCCTTCTCTGCTCCAGTCTGTGATGGCAGCCGTCGGCCTAGTGCGGTCGCAGAAGGCCAGACCGTCCTTGGCCAGCTCACAGATGGTCTCCTTCGCCTGCTCCAGCTTCCGCTGCAGCTGCTCGTCCCAGTATACTTTCCGTCCTGTTGGCTTCTTCAGGAGGTCTCTAAACGGCTCCATGATGGGGGCGGTGGCCAGAAAGGGTGCCAGCTGGTTGACAAATCCAAACAGTGACCTCACGTCGGTGATGGTGGGCTGGCCAGGCATTGTGAAGTGCCTTATTGCTGAGAGACGGTCCTCGGTGGGCTTGTATGCTTCCCAACCAACGTGAAAGCCGACAAACTCCACCTCCTTGCAGCAGAACATGAACTTCTCTGGTTTGAGGGTGACGCCTACCATGGCACACCGCTCCAGGAAGTCGTAAGTGTGCCAGAATGCTTGCTGAATGCCGGCGTCATACAGGAGAGTGTCGTCCACACACTTGTGTTTGCGGGGAAAGCCTCTCATTGCGTCTTCAAACCGTTTGGTGTAAGCGTCTGTGGCTGAGCAGTGACCCATCGGCGTGTGGCAGTATTGGTACTGCCCCCACGGCGTGATGAATGTGGTCAAGTGGCAGCTCTCCTCATCAAGCTCCACCTGGTGGAATCCCCAATGCACATCCGCCACAGTCTTGTAGGAGTGAGGTGGGACATCTGACACCATGTCGAAGGGTGTGGGCGTGTGGTGGGTCTCCCGCAGGCAGCAGGAGTTCAGTCTTTGAAAGTCCACCGTTCTTCCTGGTTTGCCAGACTTTTTAGCCACCACCACCATCCTCGCGCACCACTCCGATGCCACGCCTGCCGGGACAGGGCGGATGACGCCCAGCTTGACGTCCTCGTCCAGTTGCCTCTTCACCTTGGTTGCCCAGTGTTTGGGAACTGTTGCTGGTGTGTGGCAAGCATAGGTCTGCGCATCCTGCTGCAGGTGAATGTGGTGAGGCGGGCCCTGCATCACGCGTAGAGGGTAACCTTCAGTCTTGAAAGTGGACGCCGAGAAGTGCCTCAGCAGCCACTGCTCTAGCTGAGGGACGTTCTCCTCAAGGGCTGCATGGGGATAGCTGCAGGTCGGCCCGGCACGCTGTGGGCGTCGCTCTCCGTCACTCCCACACCGGCTGTTACGGCCGGTGGCTTGGGAAAATCTTGGTGGATGAGGCCGAGTTCCTTGCATGTGGTGCACGACAGGTACAGCCGCTCCACGTTCTCCACAAAGTGCACATCCTGGACCGTGGTATGGCCCGGGAGGCTGATGTGGCAGGTAGCTGCCCCCAGACTGGAGAGCGGTATTCTAGCGAGGTCCCGTATGCCAGCCCGACGCTGCAGAAGCGCAGGCCAGAGACCAAGCTTGGACATGAGTTTGGGGCCGGCGACACACACCTGTGCTCCCGTGTCCGCGACCGCTGTCACTGTAGTCTCAGCTTCCTCCACTAATAGGGTGACTCTCACCTGTAGCAGGGGTTCTGGCGCCACCGCCACGCTGCCCACAGTGACACTGTTGACGGCCATGTCCTGTTTCTTCGCTGCCCAACACACCTTCTTCATATGTCCCTCTTGCCACGACTTGCACACCAGGTTTCGTGCCGGGCAGGGTGCTTTTCCGTGCTTTTCCCCGCAGTAATGACAGGACTTGCCGGGCGGGCCGCTTGACTGGGGTGCACACTCAGGCCGGCGGGTGTGTGGCCACGTTGGCGGTAACTGGCAACTAGGGGCTCCTCGGTGACGTCATCCGCCCTGACGTCAGCTCCCGCCACAGCATGGTCCCGCTCACTTTTCCCGCCAAAAACGGCGTCGCGTCTCGCTGCCTCAAACGATACACAGAACTCTCTCAAACTATCAATGTCACTGAATGCACCGCACTTTCTGTATACCTCTTGCCTCAAACACTGGTCACTAAGGCCAACCATCACCTTCCTCAGCAGCATGTACTCTGATAGGCTGCTATCGCACCTTGGGACACTGAAAACCACAGTCTGCCACCTCCTGGGCACACCGGGTCATATAGACACTGACCGACTCACCGCCCACCTGACGCGCATTGAAGAAGTCATACCACTTCACAGCCTGGTTCGACGACTGCTGCACGATCTTGCCTATCGCGTCCAGAGCCTCCTTCGGCGTCAGCGCCTCCCCCTGCCAGAGGTCTCATACCTCGCATCCAGCGTGCACTACAGAGCGGGAACACATAGCAGGCGGATGTGCAGCACTGTCTCCTGGTCAGGCCATCTGGCCAGCCTTAACCAGGATTCCACTGATCTTCGCCACGACCTGAAGCTGGTCGGCGTCATCTCCGCAGCACATTTCTCGGGTGTGGCGGTGGCGGGCGGTCTGCCGGCAGAGGCTTGGCGTACAGTAGGGAGAGACGTCATGCTTGCTTGCAGCGTCATCCATCGTCAGCGGGGGCCTGGCAGGCAGCCTGGCCCTCGCCTGCCTGCTGCCGCTCGGTGAGAACCTGGGGTGCCTTGAGGACGCCATTTCACTGCGCCATGAAGGGTGCTTGACAAACACAGTGACCGTCTTTCTTCTTTTATTGGCAAGCCAACAGAGATACAGGTCCGGTGCGTCCTCACAGCTAGGCTACTACCCGGGAACTGAGTGACGCCAAGCTGTGGGGACAGAGGCTTTCCCGCGCTGCTCCCCAGATGCCAGAGGTCGACATCCTACACTAATGTATGGAAGAATTTGTGAAGGTGTTTCACCACGGACACTATGCCCGCGAAACCTAGTAGGTT
>NC_059304.1:24816637-24821637 GCF_017591435.1 Portunus trituberculatus
TGAGGAAGTTTGATTTAGCAAAGATCTGACTTCACTGATTTTATTCTTAAGGTTACTGATGTAGTCAGACACACTGGGGCTTGAAGGAGTATTTTGAGTAAACCATTGATCCTTTAATATTTTGAGAGGCCCCTGATCTGTCTACCATAGAGTAATTCAAAGGGAGTAACCTAAAGAATCTTGAGGAGATTCTCTTAAAGCGAAGAGAAGGAAAGAAATACTTTCATCCCAGTCTCCTTGATGCTCCAAGCAATACTTCTTCATCATGGATTTTAATGTTTGGTGAAACCGCTCCAGACAGCCTTGGGATTGGGGTGGTAAGCCGAGGAGGTAACATGGTCGATGTTTAGCTCATTCACTATCTGTTGGAAAAAATGGCTAGTGAAATTGCTACCCTTGTCAGACTGAATTTGTTTTGGAATTCCTACCGAGGTGAAAAAATGTATTAGATGTTTTACAATGGTCTTTGATGTGATGTTCTTAAGAGGAATGCTTCAGGGTACCTGGTAGTGGGATCCATGAGGGTTAACAAATACTGATTCCCTCGTTTGGTTTTGGGTAAGGGCCCTACGCAGTCTAGAATGATCTTTTCGAAGGGCTCCGTCTGAACTGGAATAGGCGTCAGAGGAGCTGGCACAAGGCGTTCGTTAGGCTTACCCACAATTTGACATATGTGACATGTTTTTACATAGTGTGACACATCCTTTTTCATTCCTGGCCAAAAAAATGTTGAAGAGCCTTCTTGTAGGTTTTTGGATGCCTAGATGACCTGACAATCCATCATGAGCTAGTTCTATAATGGCTGGTCTTACAGACAAGGGATGACAACTTGATGTGTTTCTGACCAGGTGTCTAGTTGTTTCAGTTCAGGAGGTCTGTAGGCACGCATCAGGACTCCTTCCTGATAATAAAAACAAGGCAATTTAGACATATCCTTTGTCTCACTGGCAACATGTCTGATCTTAGCCAAAGTGAGATCCTGTTCCTGAGCATTAATCAAATTCTCCTTTGAAATGATGTTATTGTACAAGTTGTCAGTAGAGGCAATCATTGGTGGAGGAGGTGGTGAAAGGGCAGGGGACTTGGACTGAGACCTGGTGACTGCACACACTGGGAAGAAGTGAGGGGATGTTTCGTCCAGGGTCTTAGTGGGACTTTCTGTTAAGGGAGAATCAAGAACAATTAAGTTTGGAACAGCCAAGTTACCCGCAAGATCATTACCCAGTACAAGATGTACCCCGGTACTGGCAGTTCACCAGGTTTAATGGCTACCTCAACCTCTCCTGAAATGAACGGGCACTGTAAGCTAATATTAGCCAAGGGATAGGAGAGCTGTGATTCGAGACCTGTAAGGATCACCTTCTCCCCAGTGAAAGCCTGTTTGATGTTAGGGATGACATCTTCCCTTAAGATGGATTGGGCAGCACCTGTATCACGCAGAACCTTGATATTTATTGCCTTGTCTTTACCATCAGTCAGGGACACTTTACCTTGATACATGTACGAGTCATAAAGTTCTAGAGGAGAGTTGACAGGGTTAGCTAGGGCCACTGGTTTCTTGTTCTCAAATGTGTTAGGTTTAGGGGCCACAAAAGAAAGTTGACGTTGAGAGGCCTTGCAATTTGGGTGTCTACATTTTTGGATCGTGTGTCCTGGTTTCTTACAGTATGTACACCAGGGGGAATTATATGCATTTGGCGAGAATCCGGTCGGCTTACCACCCGCGCCCCAAAACCTTCCCCAAAGGAGGACCTAACATTAGATAGTGAACCACGACCTCTACTACCCAGGGATCCCATCAACAAAGCAAACGCATCAGCCACTTTAGCGGCAGACATAAGATCACTCTCTCCCGTTCTTCCACATGCCTCAGAATATTAAAGGGTAACTTGTTCTTCCATTCTTCCAGGACCATTAGATTGAGCAACTCCGAAAAGGTGGTAATGTTAAGGGCGGCTAACCATTTCTTAAATTGTCTTAGTTTCTCACTAGCAAATTCAACATAGGTGTGAGACTCTGGTTTCACATACTTTCGAAACTGTTGTCTGTATCCATCAGAAGTGATAGAGTAGGCGTCTAGAATGTTACCTTTGATCTCTTCATATTCTACCTCATCACTAAGGCCGTTGTATACCCTATAAGCTTTTCCTACTAGCTTAGGGACAAGGAGAGACACCCACTGATCCTTGGGCCATTTATTCCTATTAGCAATGCTCTCAAAAGCGCGAAATGACCCGTCAACATCAGATTCATCAAAAGGGGGAACTAGCGGAGCAGCTGTAGCAGGATTAAAGCTTGCTAACTTTTTCTTTATATCTATTTCTTCCCTCTAAACTTAGCGTCATTTCGTAGGGCTAACTCCTGAATTTCTAACTCTTTCTCCTGCCTTTTAAGTTGTAACTGAAATTCTCTCTCTTCTTTTCTGCCTGTCTTTGCATTTGTCTTCCTGTAGTTGCATTGCCTGTAGTTCTCATCTTCTTTTTCTGCCTGTAGTTGCATTTCTTTGCTTCTTTTCTGCCTGTAGTTGCATTTGTTTTCATGCATCCGGTATTCTAGTTTAAGCTTCTCAATTTCCCACTGACTTATCCTACTCTTATCCTGTTCTTCCTGGGGACTGTGTATTATAGTCCTCGTAGAGGCTGACATGGGAGTTAACTCTTCTATGGCATTTCCTAGCAACTGACCTTCTTGCACTAGATGTTCAACAACTACATTCTTAATGACCTCTTTAGTCATCTGAGACGTGATGGGAACATCAAAATGTTTAGCGATGGTCTTCCATTGGTCCTTCTTTATATTAGCATCTTTAAGTTGTTCCAGAGAAGGGTCGGCACAAAAATCTTCAACGTTAAACTGAGCGGAAGCCATATTAAATAGATGTTAAACAACAACAACAAAAAATGATAAGCGAATTACTTAAGTGAGGAACTTGGCAGAGTGATAATAAAGGCAACCTTGGAAATTACCTAGATTATACTTAAGTAAACACTTATGAGTACAATCACTAATGAGGGGTAAACTAGAGAGTTACGGCATTAAGAGGGATCCGGATTACTCTAGTTACGAGACTTGAGAGTGAGGAGCGAATTGTACTGAGACTTGTTATTGATAAGGAGGCGGATTAGTCTGAGAGACTAGTTAAAATGGCCGATTCTAACTAGCGAGAAAAATGATCCGCGAAGTGAGGGATTGAGGGTTCGCATGAACATATGATGATCCCAACACTTGGATAACACTTATTACACACCTGCCTATGTGCAAAAATAGAGATAAGTGCTATCGGTGAACACGCCTTTCTACCTGGTTTCCTGCTCTACCACTGCTATGCGATACCAATGAAAGTCACGAAGCACGTTTAACCCAAAAGGAGCCACTTGATCGCACAAAGGTAAATTTAAACCACACGCAGAGTAAGTCACAGAAAAAAAACACATCAAAGTCACAACACCACAGAAACACAAGCAATCACAGAAAAAAAAAGTCTCTGGAAAAATGGAACACTGAACATGGGTTATAATGGTCCTGTCACGGTCGCCAATTGTTACGTTCACCGGTTAAACTGGTAAGATTGGCATCGGGGAGCCGGTGAACAATAACAATAAAAAAAAAAAACACTGCAGGTTCAACTGGTGAGGAAATGCAAAGGGGGCACTTTAAAAAGCTATTTTAATAACCCATAATGAAATTGACACACATATATAACATGAAACATGAAACACAGATATATAACATGAAACACAGGAAAATGACATACACATATACATATAACACAGTAATAAATACAACAATAAAGAACCCAACTTAATACCTAACAATAATCCTAATCCTATATAGAGGCAATGTGGAAAACACGGACGAGGGAAGTGATACTTATGCGGTGTCGCAGTGGTGAAGTGCTGGGTGATGGTTGATCCCACGGTAGACCCAAGAGGCGTTGTGTTCACTGGTTGAGGCTTGGACCTCAACTTGCTTTCCAGAAAGCCAAGATCTGGCTTAACACTTCCGGTTGAGTCGAATGGGGCCGCGTGAATCCAACTTCGGGACAGTAGCGGGCTTCATGAAACGGTGACGTGGAGGGTTCATGAGACGGTGGCGTGGAAGGTTCACGAGACGGTGACGTGGAAGGGAGGCGGAGAGGTGGCGAACGAGGTAACAAGCGGTGGAGGTGATGGTAGTGGAGTATGTTACGGGCGAGCCGTAACATGAGTAGGTACGGGATGTAAATCGAGGAGTTGTGACCTTGTTGTCCCGGTGTGTGGTGTGTGCCTGGTCTCAGGCCTATCCGAAGATCGGAAACAATGAGCTCTGAGCTCGTTCCGTAGGGTAACGTCTGGCTGTCTCGTCAGAGACTGCAGCAGATCAAACAGTGAATTACACACACACACACACACACACACACACACGGCGAGGCAAATGGGCAAGTCTCTTAATGTGTGGCCCCCTGTTCACCTATAGTCCGACTCAAATATGAAGGCCGCTGAGGGGGGGGGAGGAGACCTAACGGGGATTCCCCGGCTGCGGCGTCGCCAAGCATCGTAGCACATGTTTCAATCTCATTATTAATCTTAATGAACCGTCATAAAAGTTTATTCCTCTAAATTTCTAATAAGGATGTATAGAGAGCTTTGAATATTGTTTTAGTGTAATGAAGACAATGATTTTGTATAGATATCACAAATGTGCACCACTGCTCTCAGCGTTGCTACTTTTCAAAGTTGGACATGGGTGAGGTCAACCTCCTGACCGCTGATAATCCCAGGTCAAATCAGTCACTCCTCCCTGTCGCTCAGGATGGAAGGTGGATATCTCGTCCGCGCTACTCGCCATCGCAACCTTCATAGTCAAGAGAAATTAATTATTTACAGCGTCAACAAGTTCTGCTTAGAGGATTCTTTTATTATCAATGTGGAGGACACTTCTGACGAAGAACTGTCGATTAAATAGCTGAGAGAGGATTATGCCTACAGGGTAAAACCTCTATAAAAAAAAAAACGCACCTT
>NC_059304.1:24829137-24849137 GCF_017591435.1 Portunus trituberculatus
AGAAAATGTTAGTGTAAATTTAGTAATAAAAAAAGTAAAATGGGATGTAAAAAAAAAAATGTGACTGCAAATGGAACCCCCCATTAAACACACGATATACCCTAGGGGCCACGCCTGTGTGTTAAGGCCTGAGAAGCATGAATATGTCTTCTGATAAATCAAGCTAATTTACAGTCTAAAGAAATATTACCTACATTACATTAGTCCCTCCCCATGTGTCATCTGGGGACAGCACATTAGAATATAATATAATATAATGCAATAAAACATAATGCAATACAACATAATATAATATATACATGATATAATATAAGAGATACACTTCACACAACTGTAAAAATTGAGCAAGAGAATGTGTCAATATCTTCCCCCACTGAATTACTGAATGGAAGAGTCATGATGTAGAAGTTTAATAGCTGGAGATGCTACAGATGTAAGAGGTAGTGTGACATTGTAGTAGATGTAGTCACAGGAGTGAAAATATTAGTAGTAGCCATAGTAATAGTTGTAGTGGTAGTTGTAGTGGTAGCAGTAGTAGTAGTAGTAGTAGTAGTAGTAGTAGTAGTAGTAGTAGTAGTAGTAGTAGTAGTAACAGAGTCAGACATTGTGACAATTTGTTGATAATAAGATTTACCACTACGTAAAAACATACAGAAAAATATATATATATATATATATATATATATATATATATATATATATATATATATATATAGTTACCACTCCAAAGAAATTGTGTTGGACCACGTACAGGTGTGCTGCGTGTGTACTCGTACGTAAACAGACGATAACTTGAGTCACAGACAGGTTAAATAAGAACTTGTCAACATACAGGTCTGCTAAGCACTCACTCTGTGAAAATGAATAATATTAGTAATATTAGTACAAGAGTACTAAACAAGAACATAAGTGTATCAGAAAAAAATAAATTATGAAATTATACTAAGTAAACTTTTACAATAATCAAGATATATAATAATGATAATTTACACTATAAAATTAATAAAGTGCTGTACTAATTACGTTAATATAATTGTAAATAAGAATGCGATGAAATAATTATAAAAACTTGATAAGTAAATGATTATAGCAAGTGCATACTGAAAGAAAACATGAATATAGGAGTTACCCTTAAAATTTGAATCAAAGAAAACTGCGTCTGAGGAAAATCACGTGAAATAAATTTATGCACACGTAAATAAAGAAATTACTGCATATAATGCTAACACATCAAAACATGCACAATAGTGTAACAGCACAAACAAAAAAAATAATGTGTAAATGTGTACTCACTGAAAAAAAAAAATGTGTTTACTTGCACAGAAATAAATATTTGGTACCTCAACCACAATAATAAATATGGCGTCTGTCCAGAGGCAATCAGGAAGCTCTGATGTCATAGGCGACCAATCAAACACTGGCATCACTGGAGACAAATATGGCGCGCTTTTTTACGCGGGAACGCCACTCACTGGTACATAAAAATATTCATAGAAAAATAATCACTGTGGGTATAAAGTTTTACTCACGACAGGTGATACTTATTGAGTAGCAGAGATGTATGGATGTCCTCAGCTACACGAAAATCCTTGGCAGGGCGGTGGGCTGGGGAAGCAGGAAGGACGCCGTCTTACTAGGCTGCATGTGGCGGTGATCTCAGGCTGTGGATGGACGACACACCAGCTGCCACCATCAATGTCCTGGTACCGCTGGCACCATCAATATGTTCTGGTGTGGTTGAAGAGAAACACCGGGGAAACTTCCCTGTGTTTATTGTAGGATACAAAATGTACTGGAGGCTTGGTAGCTTGGTAGCGAGCGGCCGTGAGGGAGGCTTGAGAAGTAGCCGGCGGCCAGAGAGACTTGTAGTCAGAGCGGCTAGATGAAGCTTGTAGCGAGCGTGATGATGTAGAATTACAGTTTACACACTGGAAGTGTGACTGTAGACAGTAGACTGTAGAGGTAGACTGGCTGTGCAGGACAGGAGGACCAGTCAAAGAAGGAAGGCAAGCGAATTGCCAAACGGAGCGGGAACCTGTTCCTTAATCTACGTTAGGAACCAGACTGAATGCGGCGTCCCGTGGGGTGGCGGAACAATACACAGCCCCAGTAACAAAGACTATATAAATAAACAAGACTGGAAAGCGTCAATTTACCGTGTAGCCTAGGCAAATTGGCAACTCTTCTTGTTTGCGGTTCACTCACGCGATGGCGCTGCTGTTGCAGCTTAAGATCAAGATCAGCACCGTTGATCCGTCTGCATGTTTACGTGTCAACACTCAAACAAGTGGGCCCACAGAGTGACAGGTTACACGCCGCATGTTCTCAAGAAATCAGCAAAAATGAACACTAGAGTGGGGCATCCATGTGTTATTTGTCGCAGGACAAAGGGCACCCACCCACACTTGGTCTTCCATCGCTTTTCTAAAGATCATGACAGGTAAGTACTGGTGTATAACATGTGGATCGTAGTATACTTGATTTGGTTGAGACCTGCCGAGGCTCCCACTGTATGTCCGTAGCTACTAACAGCTCTTGGGTCCCTGTGCTGCTCTGTGCTTGCTCTGCAGAGTGATGTATATACTTTGTGGGAAGTGACATCCTCTTGATTTGCCAGCTATTGCTTAAAGTCTTTGACTTTATGATTCCTGTGCCACTATTAAGTAACACTGGTAAGGTGGTATCTTTCTCAGGAAAACTTTCCCTCAAATAATAGCTTGTAGTAGGTGTATCATAGTATACCAAATTCATTAATTGCATAGATACAAATTGTCTTTAAGATAGCAGGTTTGGAAAGCTGTAAAGGAATTTGCACTTGTTAACACCGCAAAGTCAGGAGACGAATTTTCAGTGGGAGCAAGTTTAGTTGATGTTCCCACCTATAAATAAGTGGAGGATGAGTAAAGTTGTCAGATAGATATGCAGTTATGGCAATAAACCTCATGTAATTATAAATTGTCTCATGGTTGCAATGAAACTGCTTGGATAACTTCTATTCCTAAATTACCTTGTAGCAATTTAATGATAATATACACCCATTATTATAAAGTAAATGGTACTTTTTTATGCAATTTAAGTGGAGAATCTGTGTAGGGCATGGGGTATATACTATACAGTAAACATTGCTGCATTTTTTATGCATTGGGAAAGTACATTGAAGATGCAGACACACTGAAGTAACAAAAAATGTAAATCCCTGCAGGGAATGGGATCTATGAGTAATCTTTTTTTTTTAAGTAATTTGCTACAGGGTAATTTTGGTTTGAAAAGATCCCCAACAAATATTATTTGCAGTTTATATTTATGAAACTAATAATACCACAATTTAACTCGGCCGTCATGTGCTGACAGGCACTATGGGCCGAGTTAGAATTAAACATCCCCACCCCGCGGATTATGGGGTGCGGGTTAAACTAATGAACATACTTTCACCACATGTGAAAGCCACCAGAGCCATCCCTGCTAGGGATGCTATTATTGTCCTCACCGCGACGGATGAGGATGCTGATGCCATCTTTCAGCATGGCATCCCCACTCAGCTTGCAGCGGAGGGATTCACACCCGTGGTTCCCCCGGGTCTGCGTGCCCAGCGCACGGTGATATGCCTGGGCCTTGACGAGCTGGTCTACGGCCACCCAGCTGAGGAGATTGCCGCAGAGGTAGCAGCCCGGCACACGTGGGCTAAAGCGGAGGAAGTGGTTAAATTTCCCCGCTCCTCTACGGCCAAGATCACCTTCACGGACGCCCAAATGGCGCGGAAGGCGCTTCTGGAAGGGCTCAACCTCTTCCAGATCCACGTGGCAGGACACCAGATGAGGCAGGAGGTCTTCATCCCACTTGTCACCTGCAACAGGTGCAATGCGGTGGAGGACCACCCAACCAACAGCTGCCCTCACCCAGCAGGCTATACTAGGTGCTCTGAGTGTGGCGGAGAGGATCACATCTATAGAGACTGTAAAGCCTCTGAAAAGAAGTGCCTCAACTGTGGTGGGGACCACAGTGCCAGGGCCATGCGGTGCCCCGTTCGCAAGGACGCCCTGAGGAAGAAGGAGGAGGCCGCCCGGCAGGCCCGGGTCCGGCCCAATGTCTCCTTTGCCCAAGCCGCCCAACAAGCCTCCACAACTTCTAACCCCGTCATGGCCGACCCGTCCAAGGTACTAGCTGGGCTCATGTGCCTCATGCACGCCCACTTGACCAACGCATCCAATCCTGGCAGCTTCCAGGAGACCCTCTCAGCGAGCCTCGCTGAGAACGGTTTACCGGAGGTCAAGCTATCGACTCCACCGCCACTCCGTGTCCCTAATGACATCCTCCAGGCAGTGTCTGACGGGGTAGGCAGGGCCATAACCTCGATGCAAGGAGCCTCTTCCCCAGCAAAGCTCGCATCCGCCGGCCCTGCTGCCTCTCTCGCTGGAGAACCCATGGTCCCTTCACCATCGCCCTCTCTAAGCACAGGAGGGACGGACGACTCTGAGCCCGAGGAGGACGAGGAGGACACGGAGGACACGGAAGACACCGAGGAGGTGAGATTCGGGTTCCTTGGGAAACTCCCGAAAAGGAGGAAGCTCCCCACCACCGGCACCGAGCTCGACCACCTCCTCCGGAACAGGAGCCTGATCCTGAACCACACAGGCCCTTCACAGGCGGAACAGAGCGTTCTGGACCACGTGAAGGACAACTTGGCTTCCCTCAGCTCGTGGATCCTCCCCTGGACTGAGGAGTACGAGCGAGCCAAGAACGACCCCAATCCAGTTGTACGAGACGCACTCCCGGGTAGATATACCTTTGTACGTAAGTAATGGCCAAACTACGCGTAATCCAGCACAATGTTCTCTTCTGGGGGAACCGTAAGTATGACTTAATGAACACCTACAGACACTATGACCCAGATATTATTCTCATCAACAGCCATGGACTGAACGACGAGACGCGACTTAAGATACCAGGCTATAGAGTATATCAGCAAAATAACAGTAACTCTCACAATGACGGTGTAGCCATTGCCGTGAAAAGCAGGCTTCGACATAAAATCGAGGATGGTTTTTTATCTGAGACGTTAGCAGTAGAGACAGACTCACCCGACGGACCCATCCTCATTGCCACTAGCTACCTCCCCCCCCGACGACCTTACTTACCACACCCCGACTTCCTCCGTCTTCTACGCAGACAGACACCAGTCTTCCTCGTAGGAGATCTAAACGCACGACACCCTTATCTGGGGTACACCACCACCAACCAAGTTGGGAGAGACATAGTGGACTACTTTCGCCGACAGACTGCTTGCCACATTGGACCTCACTTCCCCACCTTTTTCAGCCATCACACCTCGTCATCACCTGACATCGCCCTGACCAACAGAGCCAACTTCCTTCATTACTCTCTGTCTCCAGGACCTTTGACGACTAGTGACCATGTCCCTATTATTCTTGACATATCCACTTCTCCTCTTCTAGTCCCTAGCCTTCAGACATATAAGTACAACAGGACCGACTGGGATGCTTTCAAAGCGGACGACACCTTACGGATGACGGACCACCCAGACATCTCTTACGGTTCCCTAGAGGAAATAGACGAAGCACTGGAGACCTGGATGACTAAGGTAAAGACAACTGCGACTCGACACATACCACAAACGACATATAAACTTAGGTCGGCCCCCCGGCCTTCTCGGGCTACGCAGCTGCTCAGAATTCAATTCAGGGCATTGCGAGACAGAGCAACGCTGAGAGGATGGACCCACGACGATTTCAGGCGGTACAACGAGCTAAAGGTTGCACTGCAAGACTCACGACAGACTGAGGCTAGAGAGCACTGGAGTAGGAAGTTGGCTGGCTTAGCTGCCAACTACCGGGACCCCAGGAAATTCTGGCGAGAACTCAAGTGTCTTTCCGGGAAGACTTCAGGACCAGACAGCTACCTAATAGACCACGCAGGAGACAAGAAGTTTACGAACGACGACAAAGAACGACTATTCACGTCCATATGGGACCGCGTCTACAGAGAAGACTATGACGACGACTTTGATGACAACGACCAGGTGCTGGATTACATGGCCGGCTCCGTACAAAGGACCTACCCATATGAAAACGCCGATCCTGCCCGTCTTACTGGTACTTCTCCCTTGGACTGTCTTATCTCGACCCAGGAACTGGCCTCCGCCATCAAACGCGGCAGGCCGACGTGTCCTGGGGGAAGTAAGATTAACAGTACTATACTCTCACATCTTTCAGATTCTGCCCTTTCCAGACTCCGGGATATCTTCAATGCAGCACTTTCCGCTGGCTACTTCCCCGACGGGTTCAAGCAGGCCGAGATGAGGATGATTCCGAAGGCCGGCAAACCTCCCACAAGACCGGAGAACTACCGGCCCATCTCCCTGCTTGAGGTACCTGGGAAGTTGCTGGAAAGGATTGTCACCTCGCGGCTACGCATCCATCTGGAGATTGGTAACCACCTTCATCCGGCGCAGTATGGTTTTAGAAGTGGGAGGGGCACTGTGCACGCCATCGCACTGGCCACAGAGACTATGGCCCTACACCAGGCCAACAGCTTCCGCTGTAACCTAGTTCTGCGGGACGTGAGTAAGGCGTTTGACCGGGTCTGGCACCTGGGATTGAAGTACAAGATACTTCGCCTGGGCCTGCCTGGCCCGGTTGAGCGCCTTCTCTGTGACTTCCTTGATGATAGGACAGCCAGGGTACGAGTAGGGGGCCACATAGGGCCGCCTTTCTCCCTGGCCACAGGAGTCCCTCAGGGAAGTGTGCTGTCACCCACCCTATACAACATCTACACCAGCGACTGCCCTCTCGCAGGCGCTGGTATTAATATACTGTATGCCGATGATGTTTCACAGGTCGTTCACCACCCAGGCCGTTCCAGCAGGATGACGAACGCCCGCACCAGCAGAGAGATCGCCCGGGTCAACGCCTTTGAGAAGGAGTGGAGGATCAGGACCAACATGGCCAAGTTCACCGTGATCCCCCTTGCTACAAAAACCCCCGCACCACTGCTCGTGGATGGGGATGACATCGAGTTCAGTCCCAGGGGTTCACTCTTGGGACTGGCTGTGGCCTCTATGGGATACACCTCCCACGTGTCCCAAAGGGTAGCAAGAGCAAAGTCAGCCCTCGCCAGGTTGTACCGCTTTAGGGACTTGGCCACTGGTCTTAAGCTCCATCTAGTTAAGGCTCTAATTCTACCTATTCTTTCTTACCCTCCTGTTCCTCTGCATGCACTCTCCAAAACAGCTATCAGCAGATTGCAGAAAGTGCAGAACAGCGCCCTGAGGTTCGCATTTGGTACGAGATGGGACGACTTCACCACCTCGGCTTCGCTTCACGAGGCCGCGTCCCTCCAAGCTCTCAACGTTCGCCTCCACGAGATGGCCACCAAGGTGTGGCAGCGGATGGAGGACGAGGGTTGGGATCAGTACCGAGAACTACAGGCCCTGCACGAGGAGACTCCAAACCGGCAGCACGCTTGGTTTCCGAGAAGTCTCCTAAGACTGGAAGAAGGACAGCCACAGCCAAGATACAGGTGAAAGTTATAATACCTTTTTATAAAAGTCCACTCCCATATAAAAATTTCATCACCTGTATCCTTTGACGCTTCCCTCCTATTACTATGTTATACTCGTAGATATTAAATAACTTACAGGAACTTCACCATGCCTTGTTCATCCCGCCAAACGACCTACGAAACGCGAACTGCTGATGTTGACGGAGAGAGCCTGTAGCCTATCGAGAGACGAGGACCAGGAAGATGACTGTGCAGCGGATCAACGAAGACAAGGCACCTTGGGGATCTGCCAGGACTGATGTCATCTCCAGATGACACCGACGGCAGCCCCGGTGCCGGTTCCTTCGGTGTGGCTCCCCCTCTCACGCCCTACGCCCTGAGTTGTTGGAACACTGGCCTACGTTCCAGCAAGGGGTACCTGACCCCCGGGATGCTTGCAAAACTCCCGGCAGTGGGGCTGAGATCCAGGGACGCACAGATGAGGGATCGTGCCAGGACGGACATCGTGCAGACGTCACCCCTGGCCGCCCTACGAACCACGTCTTCGCCATCGACTCGACTACGACCATACCGTGTCACCTATTACGACTACTACAGGATCAAGACATTCTTGTGCGCCACTATCTGTGCCTCCACACTTAAAAAGTGGAAAAAACAATGACAATAAGTAACATTTCAGTGTATATATAGCTATTTTTCTTTTTACCTGTAGCACATCCACAGCAGCACGGGTGGTTTTCCTCCGGGAGCTCCGGTTTCCACCCAGAAGGCATCTGTGCTGCTGTGGGAAGGTGTAATCAGCATATGTATATATTTCTAGCCTTTCTTGTAGATTGTGTAAATAATGTATGTCTTATGCCTTTCTTGTTGACTCTGTAAATATTGTATGTAATAAGGTATAATGTAACCCTCCCCCTTCTCACTCTCTCACAGCAGTATGGGTGGTTTTCCTCCGGGAACTCCGGTTTCCACCCCTGCCCCCATCGTACTGCCCTGTGACATTCATTACCTTACAGCTGCAGGCCGGACCGCCCGGCAACTTTTTCTCTCCTACTGTATTTCTATATTTCCTCGCTTTTTCTTCCAGTGTACCAGTCTCGGTACACTCTACCCCTTCTAATGTAACCACTTTACTTAATAAACTTTGTAAACTTTGTTACAAAAGACGTACCAGGAATTGCCTCCAATCAACCTTTGGAAAGAATTAGTATCGATATTACTGAAATGACTCCAGCCAGAGGAGGTTATAAATACGTATTAACCATCATAGATCACTTTTCAAGATTTGTAAAGTTGGTGAAGTTACGGTCCAGACACGCTGAGGAGGTAGTTAGGGTTATTAAGAGTTACTTGGGAGACTATGGGGTACCGAAGGTACTCTTAGCTGACAATGCGTGCGAGTTCCGCTCACAATTGTTGACAGAACTCTGTCGTACGCATGGGATAGAGATGGTGTTTTCCACCCCATACCATCCATGTGGGAACTCTATCACCGAACGGTTACATCGAACCATGAAGTCAGTGCTAGCGTCTCTCGGGAAAGGACAACCGCACAGGTGGTCCGAGTGTCTCACGCAGTGTCAGCAGATCCTTAATGCGGCCATACACGAGACCACTGGCGAACAGCCCTATTTCCTTTTCTTCCGGCGCCATGCTCCTCGCTATGTGGGAACTACTTTGCCCCAGGTGGACGATGAAATAGACATTAATACAGCCTTGAGGCAGTGAGACAATCATCCCGTGCAAATAGCAGGAAGTGGTTAGCTAGAGCGAACATTGGCCGGAAGGACCAAAGAGTCGAGGTAGATGATTTGGTGTGGATAAAAAGGGAACAGTTTGGTTCGTCAGCTGATAGAAAACTTGGTCTCAAGTGAATTGGACCATATAAGGTTAAAAAGGTGAATTTGGATGGAGTGTCATATGAAGTGGAAAATGTGTTCAATGGCAAAATACTCCATAGAGCAGCTGACCGAGTGAGAAAATATGTAACCGATGAAGGGTACGTGTTAGACATGGAAGAAGTTGTAGTGCCTTCCGATGAGGAGGAAGAAGACAATGAGGTAGAGGAGCCCAGACCGACTCGTGAGAGACGGCCAGTGAGGAGATTTATAGAAGAATACTAAGTGTATAGACCCCTAGGGACATTGGAATCTTGTGACTGCCCTATACTTCTTTTGCAGCTACATCAGACCCGCTGCTGGGGAAGGAGACCCTCCTACTTGCTCTATCCTCATTTTCAATCCAAAGCTGGATGTTGCGCATACGTGCGTAACGACACCACTTGCTCTCGTGCCCACAATCTTGAATCTTCAGAATTTTCTACCATCTGGCTAAGACTTCAATGTCACTCTCTAACTAAATTCATCTGTGCTGTATACCTCTCACCTAATTCCTCTGACTATGTAAAATTCTTTGACTATTTGACTTCCAAGGTGGAGCACATCTTATCTCACTTTCCTTTTGCTGAGATCTCCATTTTAGGGATTTCAATGTTCACCACCAGCTTTGGCTTTCATCTTCTTTCACTGACCAACCTGGTGAACAAACCTTCAACTTTGCTATCCTTCATGACCTAGAGCAGCTAGTGAAGTTCCCTACCCGTATTCCTGACCGCCTTGGAGACACGCCCAACATTCTTGATCTTTTCCTAACCTCCAACCCTTCTGCTTACTCTGTTAAACTTTCCTCTCCGTTGGGCTCCTCCGACCACAATCTAATTTCCGTTACCAGTTCTATCACTCCAGTGCAGCCTCAGGACCCGCCTAAGCGGAGGTGCTTCTGGCATTTTAACTCTGCTAAGTGGGAGGAACTAAGGCAGTACTATTCTGATTTCCTTGGGATGATTATTGTTTTCATGTCAGAGATCCTTCTCTTTGTGCCGAGCGCATAACAGAGGTGATTATCTCTGGCATGGAGCTATACATTCCTCATACTTTCTCTAACCCTAAAGCTAAAAAGCCTTGGTTTAACTCTGCTTGTTCTCGTGCTGTCAATGATAGAGAGGCGGCTCACAAACGGTTCCGTAGCCATCCAACTGCTGAAACTCATGCCCTATATATTTCTGCCCGTAATCATGCCAAATCTATTCTCCAACTTACTAAAAACTCTTTCATCAATAGAAAATGTCAAAGTCTTTCCAATTCTAACTCCTCTCGAGATTTCTGGCATCTAGCCAATAATATCTCTAACAACTTTACTTCTTCGTCTTTCCCTCCTTTACTTCATCCAGATGGCTCTACAGCTGTCTCTTCTTTTCTAAAGCTGAACTCTTCGCTCAAACCTTTGCTACCAACTCAACTTTGGATGATTCTGGGCATATTCCTCCTACTCCTCCACCCTCTGACTACTTCATCCCTAAAATTAAAATTCTTTATAAAGACGTTTTCCTGGCCCTCTCTGGCCTTGATTCTCGGAAGGCTTACGGTCCGGATGGAGTCCCTCCTGTTGTTCTCAAAAACTGTGCTTCCGAACTCGCTCACTGCCTGGTCAAACTCTTTCATCTGTGTCTCTCTACTTCTATTTATCCTTCTTGCTGGAAGTTTGCTCACATTCAACCTGTCCCTAAAAAAGGTGACCACTCCAATCCTTCTAACTACCGCCCTATAGCTTTGATTTCCTGCCTTTCTAAAGCCTTTGAGTCTATCCTTAATAGGAAGATAATGAGGCATCTATCAGCTCACAACCTTCTCTCTGATTGCCAGTATGGTTTCCGTAAAGGCAGATCTACTGGTGATCTTCTTACTTTCCTAACTGAATCTTGGTCATCCTCTTTTAGGGACTTCGGTGAAACCTTTGCTGTCGGCCTTGACATATCGAAAGCCTTCGATAGAGTCTGGCACAAATCTTTAATTTCTAAACTACCCTCCTACGGATTCTATCCTTCTCTCTGTACCTTCATCTCCAGTTTCCTTTCCGATCGTTCTATTGCTGCTGTAGTAGACGGTCACTGTTCTTCCCTAAAACTATCAACAGTGGTGTTCCACAGGGTTCTGTCCTATCACCCACTCTCTTTCTATTATTCATCAATGATCTCCTAAATCTGACTCAATGCCCTATCCACTCCTATGCTGATGATACCACCCTGCATTATTCAACAGCGTTCAACAGACGCCCAACCCAACAACAATTAAATGACTCAAGGCGAGATGCTATAGGACGCCTAACTTCTGATCTTTCACTTGTTTCTGATTGGGGCAGAGAAAACCTGGTTTTGTTCAATGCCTCAAAACTCAATTTCTACAACTATCTACTCGACATAACCTTCCAGACAACTATCCTCTCTTCTTCAATAACACTCAACTTCCCTCTCCTCTACATTAAACACACTCGGTCTATCCTTCACTAAAAATCTAAACTGGAAATTTCACATCTCTACTCTTGCTAAATCAGCTTCCAAGAAGTTAGGTGTCCTATGGCGTCTTCGTCCATTTTCTCTCCCTCCCAGCTGCTTGCTCTGTACAAGGGCCTTATCCGCCCGTGTATGGAGTATGGCTCTCATGTCTGGGGGATCCACACACAGCTTTACTAAACAAGGTGGAATCTAAAGCTTTTCGTCTTATCAACTCTTCTCCTCTAACTGACTGTCTTGATTCTTTAAGTCACCGCCGCAATGTTGCATCTTTATCTGTCTTCTACCGCTGTTTTCATGCTGTCTGCTCTTCTGAACTTGCTAACTGCATGCCTTCCCCCTCCTGCGGCCTCGCTGCACAAGACTCTCTACTTCTTCTCATCCCTATTCTGTCCATCTTCCTAATGCAAGAGTTAACCAGTATCTTCACTCCTTCATTCCCTACACTGGTAAACTCTGGAACTCTCTACCTGTGTCTGTATTTCCACCTGCCTATGACTTAAACTCTTTCAAAAGAGGAGTGTCAAGACACCTCTTACGTTAACTGGACCCTCCTTTTAGATTTTTTGTTTTTCTCTTTCTACTTTCCTCTTAACAGGGCCTGGCAACCAGCGGGATTTTTTTTTCCAACACTTTGTTTTCCCTTGGCCAGTGCCCTTGTAATGTAAAAAAAAAAAAAAAAAAAAACTGTTTGGCTAATGTTCAAGGATGAATAGTACAGAATAAGGCCTTAGAGGACTACGTCGGCCTCTCTATTTGTACGCCTACTGATAAATCGCAACACCAATAGGTCATCCTATAGAGACGTCAAGGTGACGTCACTAAGTGGAAAGTTGTAAAATGTGAAATGTTGATACAGAAGTCAGTCATACCACAGATACCCTGGACACTGTAAATAGGGGAAAGAGCTCTAAATGGTTATGTGTGCTCACGTTGGTGCATCGCGATTACGTGGATTGTTATGTGTGTGTTACTTTTTTTTTTGTAAAAGAGAAGACGAGGATTTGTTTTCCCTGAGGAAAAAGCCATGTACCGAGTAGCAGTACTGGATTGGGATTATTACCCAATATTAGGGTATTTATTTAGTCCAAATCCTCATCTTCTTCATATATGTAGATAGAATTCTTATATAGGAGTCCCTGTAAGAAGAGGATGACGTGTGGCTGCGTGCGCAGTTATCATGGCCGCCGCCTTATAAGGTGAGGAGCGTGGTGGCGTCATAAAGCCATTAAAAAAAACTGTATATATGTTAAAACAAAAAAAAACGCTTTATTTTAAAAGAAATATTAAAAAAAAAGTTAAAAAAAATAAATAAATGGCCTAATACCCAAGACAGGGTGATGGCCAAAAAAAAAAAAAAAAAAAAAAAAAGAAGGCGTCGTCCCAGACCATCACTCGCTCTCGTCTTGTGGTACACTCTCCAACCATCTCCAGGAGGAGCTGCAATACGCCACGTGGTCTGATAAGAACAACTCATGAGATAATTCTTATGGTTACAGCACCCCCCCTGTGGAACCGTCTGCCACTTCCACCACCGCAGGCCCAACCCGGCAGAGAGAGAGAGAGAGAGAGAGAGAGAAGCAGGATGCCGCGAGGACGGGCCGCCATTTTACCTCTCACGCCACCACACGCACCCTCACGCCTTCTCACCTACAGCTGAGTTACCCACGGTTTCCCCCCCCCCACCATAGGTCTCCCATAATATAGGTAGGAGGATACATGACTGTGATATATATATATATATATATATATATATATATATATATATATATATATATATATATATATATATATATATATATATATATATATATATATATATATATATATATATATATATATATATATATATATATATATATATATATATATATATATATATATATATATATATATATATATATATATATATATATATATATATATATATATATATATATATATATATATATATATATATATATATATATATATATATATATATATATATATATATATATATATATATATATATGTGTGTGTGTGTGTGTGTGTGTGTGTGTGTGTGTGTGTGTCTGTATCTATCTATCTATCTATCTATCTATCTATCTATATATATATATATATATATATATATATATATATATATATATATATATATATATATATATATATATGTGTGTGTGTGTGTGTGTGTGTGTGTGTGTGTGTTTATCTATCTATCTATCTATCTATCTATCTATATATATATATATATATATATATATATATATATATATATATATATATATATATATATATATATATGTGTGTGTGTGTGTGTGTGTGTGTGTGTGTGTGTGTATGATGGACACTACTTAATGTAATGTTTTACCGTAAGATGTACTGCGGCCGTGGGTATTGTTCCGCTACCCCACGCCACGCCACACATTCAGTTGTACTCAACACAGCTTGGAGTACACTCACGCTCGCCTGGCAATGTACTTGCCTGCCTTTCTTTGACTGGTCCTCCTGTCAAGCACAGCCAGTCTACCTCTACAGTCTACTGTCTACAGTCACACTCCAGTGTGTAGACTGTAATTCTGCATCATCACGCAAGCTACAAGCTTCATTCAAGGCGCCCAGACTACCAGTCTCTGGCCGCCGGCTACTCATCAAGCCTCCACGCGCTCACTACCAAGTATTTTGTATTCCTACAATAAACACAGGGAAGCTACCCCCAGGTGTTTCTTTCCATCACACCTGCATATGTCGTTGGTGCCACTGGTACCAGGACATTAGATGGTGGCAGCTGGTGGCCGCCCACAGCCCGTGATCAGGACATCACCGCCACATTGCAGCATAGTGACGCCGTCCATCTCTTCCTGCTTCCCCCAGCCTACCGCCCCTGGCAAGGGGAGCTGAGGACATCTATACATCTCTGCTACTTTATAAGTATCACCTGTCGTGAATAAAACTTTATAACCACAGTGATTAATTTTCTGTGAATATTTTTAGAGTACCAGTGAGTGTCTTCCTGCGTAAATAGGCGCGCCATGTTTGATCTCCAGTGAAGACGGTTCCTGATTGGCTCTGTACAGACGCCATATTTGTTGTTGAGGTTGATGTGCCAAGTATTATTTCTATGCAAGTACACATATTTTTTTCAGTGAATACACATTTACACATTATTTTTTTGTCTGTGCTGATTATACTATTGTGCATGTTTTGATGTGTTAGCATTATATGCAGTAATTTCTTTATTTACGTGTGCATAAATTATTTTACGTATTTTCCTCAGACTCTCAGTTTTCTTTGATTCAAATTTTAAGGGTAACTCCTGTATTCATGTTTTCTTTCAGTATGCACTTTCCATAATCATTTACTTGCCAAGTTTTTATAATTAATTCATTGCATTCTTAATTACAATTATATTAACATAATTTGTACAGCACTTTATTCATTTTATTGTGTAAATTGTCATTATTATATCTTGATTATTGCAAAAGTGTACTTAGTATAATTTCATATTTTATTTTTCTCAACTCTGATACAATTATGTTCTTGCGAGTACTCTCGTACTAATATTATTCAATTTTCACAGAGTATGTTGAGAAGTTCTTATTTGACCCGTATGTTACTCAAGTTATCGTCTCTGTTACGTCCGAGTACACACAGCACACATCTGTACGTGGTCCAACACAATTTCATTGGAGTGGTAACTATATATATAACAATTTTGTGTATGTTTTTACGTAGTGGTAAATCTTATTATCATCAAATTGTCACAATGTCTGACCCTGTTGCTACTACAACAACTACTACTACTACTACTACTACTACTACTACTACTACTACTACAAGTTCTACCACTACTACTGCTACAAATATTTTCACTCCTGTGACTACATCTACTACAAATGTCACATTACCTCTTACATCTGTAGCATCTCCAGCTATTAAACTTTTACAATATGACTCTTCCATATTAACACATATTCTCCAGCTCAATTTTTACCACTATGTGAGGATGTTCTTAGTAATTCTCAAATTCATTCAGGAGCTGATAAAATTAGTTTTGTACGTTCTCATCTTGTCCGTGCATCATTAGCTAATGACCTTATGACTGCTACAGCATTTGACCCCAAAGTCCTAAACTATGATTATGATAAGTTTAAAGTAAACTTTTTGCAAATTTTTGGTGTACCACAGCCAAAGGATAACTTTCAATGGGTTTTTGATGCTGCAGAGACAATGTTAAATCATTTTGGAAACTCAGATTTTAGAAGGGCACAGGCTCGTTCTGCACAGTTGACTAACCAAGCTGTTTCTTTTCTCAAAGCCTCTTCCTGGTTTCAAAATGGTACTCTAGATGAGGAATCTTTTCGTCTTATCATGGAATTTCAATATTACATACAATTGCTAAGTCCAGAGGAACGGCACATTGCCTCTACTCTCCAGTATACAAAAGGTGAAAGTCTTTTGGATTTTTCCACTAAGTTAGCAGTTAAACTGCGTAACCAACGTCCTATCTACGTTGCACCTACTTCTGACACTACTTTTAGTTCTAGTGTCTCACCTAAGGAAACAGTAAAGCAGAAAGTTAATCCTGTCATATGCCAGTATTGTAATAAAACTGGACACACAATACAACGTTGCTTTCAAAAACAACTTTATGAAAAATCGAATGCTCAGTATAGCACCACAGCTTCATCTATGAAGTCAAATTCACGCAGTGACCATGACACTCGTTCCAGACAGTTGTCACGAGACCAGAAACCACAGCGTTATAGGTCTTGGTCACGTGGTAGTCACTCTGATACCACTAAAACAGTGATCTTGCCTCCACCATACTACTGTATGATCCATGGCAATTGTACACATCCTACTGAGGAGTGTAGAACAATACTCAGACTTCAAAAGCAACAAAATGTCACGCAACAGTAAAATTTTCAGCAAGCTGCCTTTCACAAAGCGAAGGACTAGCTACACAACTTAACACAGCGTCACTATGTGTTCCTTCTCTAACATCTAATAATTCTCACCGTCAGAACTTTCAATGTTACACATACAGCACACCAATCTCTGTCTGTATGGATACAGGTGCAGATGTTAGCTTAATCACAGAAAGTGCATATCTCAAACTGTTTCAGTTGTATAAGCTTTCCTTTCAACAATGTCAACGCGCTTTCAAAGGTGCTGAAGGTTCTCCATTACACGTTGTAGGAAGTGTTTTCCTACCTATTTCTTTTCACCCTCATGATTCTACCTTTCTTGCAAAATTTCACATAGTTTCTAATTTTTCCTTGCAGTGTGATGCTCTTTTAGGCTTTGATACACTTGCAGAAAATGATATTTCTCTTCATCCTAAATATCAGGCACTTTCTTATAAGGATGAACTTTTTTATGCTACATCTAACCTTAAATCTATCTTAAATGTCACCACTAAACGTGTATACTTTGAAGAGTCCCCTCTCCCACGAGTCAACAAGTCTCTGGCGACGAGGCACCTAACTGTTCCAGCTGCTAATGCAGTTGAATCAAAGTGTTCTATGTCTGTCCCTTAAATGAGTGCAGCTGTTGTTATTGGTGATCAATATGTGGGCCCTACAAGTGCTCGCGTTATATCAGTGCGTGTCAAGGATGCCCCTGTAGGTTCCTTTGTGTTATCACACCCTGACACTTCAAGAGTGAAGCGTCTAGCATTAGAAAATACCTTGTCGTCTGTACACAAGGATAATGTTACTTCTGCTTTAGTAACAAATCTTACTGGCTCTTCTATCACCCTCAGAGATGGAGTTCACTTAGGTTCAGTTACAGTTATTGATGCAACTTCATTGCAGGACTTCACAACATGTATAGCAGCTGTATCTTCACAGTCTTCTTTTCAAAGTGCTGAAGATATTGCTTCTCAGCTTGAGCCTCATGTACAAGTTATGGATTTTCCTGACATGAAATGTAATCTTATTAACTTACTTGTGAACCATAGGGAAGCTTTTGCTCTTCCTGGTGAGCCTCTTGGTGTTACAAATAGAGTTCAGCACCACATTGAGCTGAAACCTGACACACGTCCAGTGTAAGTGCAGCCTTATAGGTTACCTCATTCTCAGCGACAGATTGCTGATAAGTTAGTCCAGAACATGCTTCAAGAAGGCATTATACAGGAGTCTTATTCTCCTTGCTTGAAGGAGTATTTTGAGTAAACCACTGATCCTTTAATATTTTGAGAGGCCCCTTGATCTGTCTACCATAGAGTAATTCAAAAGAGGAGTAACCTAAAGAATCTTGAAGAGATTCTCTTAAAGCGAAGAGAAGGAAAGAGATACTTTCATCCCAGTCTCCTTGATGCTCCAAGCAATACTTCTTCATCATGGATTTTAATGTTTGGTGAAACCGCTCCAGAAAGCCTTGGGATTGGGGGTGGTAAGCCGAGGAGGTTACATGGTCGATGTTTAGCTTATTCACTATCTGTTGGAAAAAATGGCTAGTGAAATTGCTACCCTTGTCAGACTGAATTTGTTTTGGAATTCCTACCGAGGTGAAAAAATATATTAGATGCTTCACAATGGTCTTTGATGTGATGTTCTTAAGAGGGAAGGCTTCAGGGTACCTGGTAGTGGGATCCATGAGGGTTAACAAATACTGATTCTCTTGTTTGGTTTTGGGTAAGGGCCCTACGCAATCTAGAAAGATCTTTTCGAAGGGCTCTGTCTGAACTGGAATAGGCGTCAGAGGAACTGGCACAAGGCGTTGTTACGGCCCGCCTGTAACATACATTACTACCATCACCTCCTCCGCTTGTTACCTCGTTCGCCACCTCTCCGCCTCCCCTTCCACGTCACCGTCTCGTGAACCTTCCACGCCACCATTTCATGAACCTTCCACGCCACCGTTTCATGAAGCCCCGCTACTGTCCCGAAGTTGGATTCACGCGGCCCTTTCGACTCAACCGGAAGTGTTGAGCCAGCTCTTAGCTTTCTGGAATGCAAGTTGAGGTCCAGGCCTCAACCAGTGAACACAACGCCTCTTGGGTCTACCGTGGGATCAACCATCACCCAGCACTTCACCACTGCGACACCGCATAAGTATCACTTCCCCTCGTCCGTGTTTTCCACATTGCCTCCATATAGGATTAGGATTATTGTTAGGTATTAAGTTGGCATTTATTGTTGTATTTATTACTGTGTTATATGTATATGTGTATGTCATTTTCCTGTGTTTCATGTTATATATCTGTGTTTCATGTTTCTTGTTATATATGTGTCAATTTCATTATGGGTTATTAAAATAGCTTTTTAAAGTGACCCCTTTGCATTTCCTCACCAGTTGAACCTGCAGTGTTTTTTTTTTTTATTGTTATTGTTCACCGGCTCCCCGATGCCAATCTTACCAGTTTAACCGGTGAACGTAACAATTGGCGACCGTGACAGGACCATTATAACCCATGTTCAGTGTTCCATTTTTCCAGTGACCTTTTTTTCTGTGATTGCTTGTGTTTCTGTGGTGTTGTGACTTTGATGTGTTTTTTTTCTGTGACTTACTCTGCGTGTGGTTTAAATTTACCTTTGTGTGATCAAGTGCTCCTTTTGGGTTAAACGTGCTTCGTGACTTTCATTGGTATCGCATAGCAGTAGTAGAGCAGGAAACCAGGTAGAAAGGCGTCTTCACCCATAGCACTTATCTCTATTTTTTGCACATAGGCAGGTGTGTAATAAGTGTTATCCAAGTGTTGGGATCATCATATGTTCATGCGAACCCTCAATCCCCTCACTTCGCGGATAATTTTTCTCGCTAGTTAGAATCGGCCATTTTAACTAGTCTCTCAGACTAATCCGCATCCTTATCAATAACAAGTCTCAGTACAATTCGCTCCTCACTCTCAAGTCTCGTAACTAGAGTAATCCGGATCCCTCTTAATGCCGTAATTCTCTAGTTTACCCCCTCATTAGTGATTGTACTCATAAGTGTTTACTTAAGTATAATCTAGGTAATTTCCAAGGTTGCCTTTATTATCACTCTGCCAAGTTCCTCACTTAAGTAATTCACTTATCATTTTTTTTTTTTTGTTGTTTAAGATTTATTTGATATGGCTTCCGCTCAGTTTAACGTTGAAGATTTTTGTGCTGACCCTTCTCTGGAACAACTTAAAGGTGCTAATATAAAAAAGGACCAATGG